>NW_020955322.1:979993-1077617 GCF_003031625.1 Empidonax traillii | reverse complement strand
TTTGGCTACTGGCTGTGTTTTCTCTTTCTAGCCAATCAACTCTAAATTTTAAGGGAAGATGATTTGACTTTCCTATTGCATACTCGAAGTTTGCATCTATTTGGCATTTTCAAGATTTTTTTCCCTCTACATGGAGAAAAGTAACAAAACCAAATATGTTTTTCAGGAATTTCACCTGTCTGTAATCTTTATGCTAAACCACTTTTGTTTTAAAAGAAACAATCCTTCCTATTGAGTTCCTGTGCTTCATAAATCCTATGATCAATATCTAATAAATAAATAATGACACAGCATCAGATTAGCTCCAAGGAAGGATTAGTACTAGGAATAATGTCTGCAGTAAATAATCACTTGTAATTATAGAAAAGAAACTGATCTAAAACCTGGAACTCATGGAAACTTTTAAATTCTAGACACCAGATTTGTGATAATCTTAACGTGAGACCTGAATAATTCACGGGAATCAATAAATGCTATTGTAAAGAAAGATGTGACCAAACACTAGATATCACACAAAATGTTAATAACTTTTTCAGAAATTCCCCCAAGGCAGAAAAATTAAGCCTATTTTGACAGTTCTACAAGCATTTTCTGTGTATTACAAGTTCTGGAGAAATTTGAATTTTTAATTGAGTTTGAGCCATCCTACCTTCCTCAGCCTACTTCTGTTGAAGAAATGTGGGATCTTCTTCGGGAAAACAAACAGATTAAATGGGGTAAAGGTATTTCATTTTTTTTTTGTAATTACCAGAAATTAATATATTCTTAATTATCAAATACGTTCTTCCCTGATAGGAGTTAAAAAATAGAGGATATTTATAACCTTTCCAGTCAAGTTTTACATGCACTCTGACTAAACTGAAAGTAATTGTCTCACTGCATGAGCTAGCTTTTGTTAAAGAAGCATTTTATGGGTGCCCTTGAACCAACAGGCAGTAACATCACTCTTACTGACTGCATGGTAACAGCAGAGCTCCTTAGCTGCTTTATTTTAAATACCATTTACACAGCACAATATACAACTTGTTTTCAGCTGTTATCTGATATGGAACACATACAGTAATCCCCAAGGCTGGCATCCATGTATGCTTTTTATCACTTTCAGACTCAGCATATCAGTGTTTTCTGATTGCCTTATTTTTAAGCTAAATTCAGCAGGAAATGTTCCCTGAAGATCTAAATTGGGCAGGAAGGTATTGCTTTGTTATGACAACCAAACATCCCTTCTCACCCACATGATCCTGTCTCATTTCACGTTATTGCTTTTTTTACCTACACTTCTTACTTTTGAAACATATAGTAAAGTTTAATCTCCAGTGTAAAAAGATCCTTATCTCTCTGCTTCCATTTCTTTACACTATGTGTTCTACACACAGAACCCCCTTCCTCTCACCTACAAACACAAGAAAAATGGATTCTCTTGTAAAAATTATCATCTTGTGTAGGTTCAGTTCCTGGGGCAAAGACTGACCTTTCTGGGGGTCACTGAGACTCATCTGCCCACCTGACACTGCCTTCTCCAGCCCAGCACTGCTGATGCACAGATAACACTGGGTTCTGCTGACTCATAATCATGAATGTCATTACCCACCTTTGGAATTTTTCGTAAAAGTTGGTTTGGACTCATAATTTGCAGGCTGGGTTTGTATCCACCTGACTCGGTGTTGCTTCTAAGCCCCAGGGAGGGTTTAATGCTTGTTTATCATGTTTGTGCTGGCTCTCAAAGCAACCATAGGTATTTGGGAGCTGGACAGTGTGAGGACCTTGTAAATCTGCTGAGTTTCATAGTTTGAAATCACAGTAACTGAGAGATCTGGAGATTAATATTTTCCTTTCTCCAGAAAAAAAGATATCCTTCAGGCTATGCAGTGAACTGAACAAACTTATCACTACTATGTACTGAGCCATGAGATAGCAAGAATATCCTTAAGCTTTGAGAAATAGCTCCAGAAATGCATCACTAGATATTATATTAGAAAGCACACATTATAATATTCATTACAGTAGTAGGATGTGAACTGCATGTTATTGTAAAAGAAAATCCAATTTGCTGCCTAGTGCCTTCAATTTGGTTTTGACAAGTGCTCAATCTTTTGCTGTGCTTTGCTTTCTACATTTATCTTCCTGGGCATGTACTATAATGTCTGCTTAGGGCAAAAACAATAATATTTTCATTTAATTTAGAGAAAAAGCTCGTGTATTCACTGTGCTTACTAGGTACAACAATATGAAAACAAACCCCAGTTGCTAAAGATCCATTTGACAATATGAAATAGATTCTGACTTTTTAATTTAGGCATAAAACTGCAGAGGGCATATAAGGAATGCAGATTTACTGAGCTGTACCGTTTATTTATGAGTGGTTGCAAGGGAGTGATCTGCAAAAGCCCATATTATTTCACCAGTGATGGATGAACTTAAGAGAGTATAAAAAATTTTGTATCAGACCCTTGCTGAACAACTCAGGAAAGTTAATTGATTTAATAATCAAGCTTATTTGGCTTTGTTAAAAATTTGAGAACTTGAGTTTGTCTTAATTTCTGAAGTATTTCCTCAAAGTGGAGCATAGTTTTAATTACACTGAAGCTGGTTGCTTCGGAATCTAGCTCACTGCAAGCCATGGAAAGAAGGGAGAGGAAGATTTCAATCGAAATTCAGCCATATCTTAACACTTCTGCTAAACTGTCCTTAAAACAATGATGTGTGTTCAAAGGGAAACTAGTCTTGCCAAAATTTGGATTGTTTTAGATCTGAGGTTTGTTTTGCTTAATGCTCTTTCGAACTAATTACCTGAATTTTGTCAAAAAATGTCAAAAAGAAAATGTTCTATCTTGCTCATTGTAATTTGAAGTGTGGTAAAAATGCACCCCTAATTTTCTTCTGTTTTTCCTCAGAGGTAAGTGTGCTCGTTTTGGACAAGCTCCTCTGATTTGCACCTCCAGCAGTCTCCTTCACAAGATGTGTGTCTCAGATTTTAGAAAACGGAGTTTGTCGAGTTTTTTGCTGTGAAGCTCACAGAACCAGGTAAGCTGACCACACTGACCTAGAAAACCACTTTTATCCCAACACCTTCACCTCGTTTCAGAAATAAACAAAAATGCACAAGGATATTAAAGGTTGTCCTTTATAGGGCTGTTAAACCTGAGGTCTTCTCCCTTGAAACAGCATTCAGCAGCAGCACCTTTCCTGTTCCCTCATTTATAATGAGGAATAGCTGAAGGGAGCCACAGTTAGATTCATTGTTTTTTCCAGGAATAAGCATCAGGTTGAATACTAGGAGCTATACCATGGTCTTCTGTGTTAGGGACTACTTCCAGTGATGGCTGAAAAATGACAATTATTTCTTATCTCCTCAAACTTGAAGGAGGCAACACAGCCTCCAGCAAAAACAACCACAGCCACATGGTTTGCAGAGCTGTTTTTGTAGAATCAAATACTGCCAGAGCCAACTTGATACTTCTCAGACCTCTGAGTTGACATTTTCAGTAAGAAAAGTGTATCTTTAAAGTTTTTTAGAGTTTTGTTCCATAGCCAGAAACGTATTTAACTCTTCAGAACCAAATACTGCAGGCCCTGACTCAGTAAAATATTCCCCCTGACTTCAAGTATAGTTTATCTGAGCTGGCCTGTGGGATTTGACCATCTGGGAGCTGGTCTGGGACGTATCAGGCTTTTTATTTTCTTGATATAAATGTCTGATTCATTTTATTATGCACTTGTGAGCAACTTGATGTTTCTCACCAAGGCATTCAGCCTCTGTGGATTATGGGTGTGATTTTAGAAGCTGTGGTGCCAATATGCTCTGGAACTCTGCTCTCAGACAGCGCATTTGCAACTGATGGCAAGTATTTCTGCACAACCTGAAAATGGCTATTATTTAGCCAGCAAGCACAGACTGCAATTCTGCAGATTCCACCAACTTGCTCTATTACCCCAGAGTTTCACAAGACTATCATTTAGCATAAGAGTTTCTTTAGACTCCTAGAATTTGATTTTTTCAGTATGTCCAAAGCTGCCTCGGTTGTGACAAAGCTGAATGTCTTGTGACTGAGCCTGATTTGGATTATCCAGGAAAAAAGGGGAAAAAAATCCAGGTTTTCTGTCGCTTTTAACACCGAGGCTCAAAGTTTAGGAAGTCTTTCAGAGCAGATTCGCAGAATTAGGTACTGTATCGTCACTGAGAATGCTGATGAGACCAGCCATTTACCTGGCCAGCCCAAACACTCAGTGTTTTGTTCCCATCCTTTTCCCTTCCCACACGTCCTTGCAAGAAAGCTGCTGTGGCTGTGCTGGCATGGGTGACTTTCTCCCCTGATCCCAGTGACACTGATGCTCCTGTTTGAAAAACAGTCAAGAGAAAGGTTGCCAGGACTAAGCATGCAGCATCAGTGCCTCTGCAGGTACAGGCTGAGAAAGGCATTTTTGTACCCCTCTGGTCTCAGGAAAGCATTAAAGTCCAGAGTCTAGACTTCTGCCTGTTCTGCAAGTGCTGTAATATTGTTGCTCTGAAAGAGCATGATTGCTTCCCCAGCTTTATGGGTTTAAGTTTACTGCTCCACTTTGAAGTCTAAATGATTTGATTTTTCAATCTTTTTTTTTTTTTTTTTTTGCATAAAGCTCTTAATCCTTAACCAATCTGGAAGTGCACAAGAACTTCAAAACACACTCCTTGGTGATTTAGCCTTGTGTGTCTTCATTCTTCATCAGCCTGTTAACAGTCTAGACTTCGTCTCATCTGTTGCCTTCCATCTCTCTTTGCTGTAAGCTTTTGCCACAGAGAGCCTCTCATGGTAATCAGCAAGTTTCATGTACTGCAATTGTGCCAGATAATTAAATAAGAACTCTACTTCAAATCAATTTAAATCCATCTGACTTTCAGAAATGACAGTTGCTACAGTGTGAAACCAGTGAATAAAATCCTTGTGGATACTTAAATCAATCCCAACTTTGTTTCATCTTAATCTTCAGAAAGCAATTCCTGCAAATGTCAATACTGCCCTAATAGATTGGGTGATGATATCTCTGTATATGTTAGCTCCAGAACTGCACTTGTATCAGGTCAATTAAATGACTGTAATTGTTGCTTTTCCACACATCACAGATAGAAGCAGTTTTCTGGCATGGTGCTTGAGATAAGGCATGTATTTACTGCAGTGGTTGAGTGTTGGTAATGACAGAAGTGGATTTCTCCCAGTTATTGTGTATTGTAGATGCACAGCAGCTACTAAAGGTTTATCAGCTAACAGCCAATAATGCTGTATGGCAATACAGAATGGATATTTTTGTATGGGTGGGGAGATGTTTTTGATAGGTTTTTTATTGTTTTGTTTTCTCTAGAATCAGGGCCTGCTTTCCAATGAAAGATCCTGTGCTGTAGAAGCTCACAGGCAGAAGTAATCCTTTTCCCTTAATCAAAATCAGTGAGTGCAAAGAAATAATATAACAACAGGTTACAGAACAAACCACTGGCATAACAAAAACCACCTCTGCTGAGTCCCATGTGAGTAGCCCTATGAAACAGAGCATCTGCAGTATCCTCAGTTACTCTGTATCTTTTTTATATCTGATAGTCTGCTGTTATCAGTCCATGGAAATCAAATATATGTTTCAGTTCACATATTCACAACATTTGCATTAAAATAAAAACTAACATATGTTCCCAAATATTTGTTTAGCTACCTCTAGTCTTCTGAAATCCTGAATATAAAAGCAGCTGTCACAAAATTATCCATCTTTATATGTGCCTGGTGATAACAGTCATTTTACCCATCCCAGTAGGTTTTGTGTTAGTAATAAAGAGGAGAAAACAGGAATTAGCAGGGGCCATTGCTGTATGTAGCCAACTACTTGTCTGGCTCTGAGGCCTTGGATGTTTTGCAGTCATTGAACAATAACAATCTAAATTACAAAAATTAGTAGAAAATACATAGTAGTTGTACCTTGTTCAAAAACTGCAGCTGGCAGAGACAGTTAATTAGTTTGGAGTTTACATGCAAAGCATTAGTAATGTCCTGACTGAAACAATTAGCTGGGCCTGTAATGTGCTTTTAATAGGACTCCAACTTCTTAAACCCAAATTTTCATTTCCAGATAGTAGCATAATTTGCCTGTACTCTTAGTGAGCATTGAAAATGTCACAAATTGCATTGGCTTCCCAGGTAAAATTATCATTGCTGCAGGGATTTGAACAACAGCTGTCCAAAGGCTTGTTCAGAATGTCTGGTGGGCTGAGCAGCTCTCTCAGATCAAGCTGCTGCCTCCGAGTTAGCAGCCAGAGTTGCAGGAGGACTTTAATAGAAATAATTGACAAACCAAGATTCAGTGATGGAACAAAAATGTCCAGAGAAATGAATCTGAGCATGACAAACCCAGGTCGTATAGGCAAGAGAGCCACCTGTTCAAAAGCAGAGGGAAGTGAGAAGGCAGTGAAAGGTAATTTGGCTGTGTCGTGGTACCTTCAATACAAAAGGATACATTAAAAAAATGGAAAAAAAAGAGCAGTTGCCTCTTAAAGGCTATCAAAAACCTTTGGGTTAAACATCAGCCAGGGCTCAAGGGCTGAGTGCATTGATATTTACTGGGGTAAAGAAAGGAAGAGGTTCTAGAAATACATTAGATGACAAAGAGAACAATGAAATTAGTCAGGCTATCAATTAATCAGGGAGTAAACCAGGAGATTCAAGGGAGGAAGCATTCTAAGAGACTTCTTCTCTCTTTGCAAAAAGGTTAACAATAACCAGATACTTAGGAGCCTAATAAGGTTATAAGAAACAGCCAAAATGGATTTATCAAGGACTAATAGTATCAAACTGATTTGATTTTCTTCTTTGATGGAAAGCTTGGGCTCTAAGGAGAAGCAGTCAATGTGCTGAACTGGAAACTGGGATAAAGTTTAGAATCCCATTCACTGGCATGTTCATGAGCAATTGGTGGAAGTGCAGGCACGAGAAAATGCAATTGCTGATAGGTCATTCAAGTTTTTGGAAATATTTTTGCCTTTTAACATTTCCCCTTTTCTTTCATCACTTCCGTTTTTCTTTTCCTTTTTCCTTTGCCAGAGAACAAAATAAGATTAAAATATCTGTAGTGTAGGAATTGGTTTCTTTACATTTACTTTCAAAAAGTTTCCTAAAGTTTGAGATACTCAGCACAGTAGCTGAAAATTTACAGAAAGTTTATATTCTCTTTGTTCAACATCAAGGAAGAGAATCAGAAAACCAGGGTTTCCTTACATGACTTTATGAGGGTTTGGGGTTGTGGGCTTGGTGGTTGTTTGTTTGTTTGTGAGTTTTGTTGGTTGGTTTTTTTTGTTTGTTTGCTTTGTTTTTTTTCTAGTATATTAAATTTATTGCTACTTTTAAAAATATATTGTGAAGAATTATATTTTTTCCTACAGAGTTCTAAAAAGCAGATTAGAGGAGGCCAGATCAGTGGGTAAAGTATGTTGACACTGATTTGTTTTTTCCCACAAAATGGATTGGAAAGAAGCTGATGCACAGCTCAGAGTAGCAGGAGGGTTCCTGATAATCTACATGTCACTCAGAAAAAAAGTTCTCATGCAGAAATTTTACCACTGCATGATTTGTGTTAGTATTCCTGTCAAAACCCATAACTGCTGAATAACAAAGCTTAACGTGCCTGTGGCCACAAATAAGCTTTGCATTTTCTTATTTTTTTGAGCTTCTCATCCCCATGATTAATAATTTGTCAAAAGGCTTGAATTCTAGACTCAGAATGCTAAATACATTAGTAATTAGAGCTCTGCCAAATAACACTGTAAACAGAATAGCCAATGAGCCTTCAGATATGCTCTAAAATACAAAGACCTTGTGAAGGAGGAGGGAACAAAGCAATGTAGGACAGAAGGAAAAGGAAATGTCTGTGCCCAGAGATAAAGTTTTGAGTGAAAATAATAAATTCTCTTAATAAGTTGTGGTTTCCTCTGAAAATGATAATTTAGGAATAATTACAAACTACCAAGAGTTATAAAACAAGTATCAGGATCTAGTGATATTTAGGAGTTCTGTAAATCAGTATTTTTCAGAATTTTTGTTTATCAAGCAGTTGTAAATCTTTACAGGAAAAAAAGCCAACCACGCAGCAGAGTCAGTGTTACTGCAATGTTTTTAATTTATAACTGAAAATTATGCTAAGCTTTGGATAATCAACCTTGCTTTTGTTATCCTTTATTTGGATTGGTCACTTGTTTATGAACATGGGAGCACGTGCAGCTGTTCTGTTCTCTCTGTGTGGGGAGGTTTGTGAGGGTTCTGTATTGTTTCAGAGTTTTCTGCTCTTTTAAAGCTCCCATGACCACAGGACACGACAGAGAAACGCTGCTGATACATTGGCTTCTGTGTTTGGTGCTTCTCTGCTTTAGATGGGAAGTCAGCCTAGCTGTACACCAGTTTAGAAGAAAATAAAAAACAATAGCTGTTGTACTAAAATAGGACAGATAACCAGTATGACTGAGTGTCTTTTGGACTTAGCTAAATAAACATTTCAGCTCCTTGATGCCATAAAGTTTTTTCCCCTCATCCTGTTGTTGAGGTATTCAGTGAATTTTTTACTTGTTTTATTTTCAAATTAAAGAACCACATCTGGTGTTGGTGGCTCAGTCAGTACTTGTCTTTTCTGAACAGTTACCAGATTCAGGTTAGATTTGGACATTTTGCTGAACTCCCTTGGCTGTAGAAAAGATGGGTGCTGGTTCAGACCCATTCAGTGAATACCTTTTGATTGGGCTTCTCCAGAGAGCTCAAACATGCCTTTCCCTGATTTTTTTGCAGAAGATCCTGCAGTGCTGATTATCTCCCAGCCACTGGGAAAGCAGCTGCAATGCACCAGCATACTGTGAATTTCAAAGATGGCATGGATAGCCCTCCCTCCTGCTGAGAGGGATATAAAAATAACTTGACCTCAGGAGAATCACCCAGCAAGCCTTGGGGAAAACGAGCAGAGTAGCCAGTTATTAACATGATGATGTCCAGTGTATCACTGCACGTCAATGTAGTTGCTGTTGCCACAATCAAAGACAGTAAGAAGGAAAATAAGGAGAAAAAAAAAATGCCTTTCCATCTATTTCCACCTTATTGTCCATACTAGAAAAACAAAACCAAACAAAAACCAATTAATTATACCCTTGTAGTGTAGCATAACTTAAAATGCTGACGTTTCTTTCAAAGGTTTGATCCTTGTGTAGAGTGCAAGAAGAAAATAATATTCCCATCAAGGAATTCCACAGTTTGTTTATTGAACTATACTATAATTAATGAGTTGCACTAGTTTTCATTCTTAGTATTCTAGGAGCTGTAATACCTTAGTTAACAGCAGTTTCTAATTCTAGTTATTGCTGGAGTCTGAAATAGGAAATGCTGTACTTTCCCATTGTGTGCCTCTGCTGTCATGGACAGTGGGATATGGATATCCAGCATTCTGGTTGGAGCTGTGGCCACTGCCTTGAGGAGGCTTTGGACACCTTGAAATCAAACACAGCTGTGTGCCGTTCTGATTCCAAGTGGTTCATGTTTCATGGGAAAAAAAATTGAGAGATATTTTAGAAGGAAGGAAAAGGTATAGTAGTCATAGCTCACAAGTCTCTTTTACCTTCCACCCTGCTCTGCTGTCACAGCACTCCTGCCAGCAACAAACAACTGGATTCTGTTCTTGATCCACCTGCAAACTGATGGGCTTCTGCTGTTTCTACAGCTCAGATTGGTTCATTCTACTTTCCTTGCACCTTTACAAGAGAGAAAATTGATTTTATATGTAAGGTGCATTATAAGTGTTTAATATGCAGTATTACTAAAAGATACAAACTATTTTCTGTGAACTTTAATAATACTTTTCACATCAATATTTTCATGTGCATGCACTGGTAATCCATCTCTCTGACTCACAATGCAGCACTTGAGCAATATCAGTATAATTGAATGCTGCCTTTACCAGTAAATGGGAGAGATTAGGAAGTTACTGGAAAGAAGTCATGGAAAGTTTAGACACTGACTTCCAGCAGGATTTGAAAATGGAACTCCTCAATAGATCATTCTGTATTTAAATGAAAACATTTTGTGCACATCTTTTAATTAGTCGATAAATACAAATATTTTTAATACAACATTTGAAACTCCTTTATTTTCTTGTCCTTTATTGTGACTGTTTACACTCTCTTTGTGGCAGGGCAGGATAATTAGCTGGGATCTAACTTGACGTCTTCATGTGCTGTGGATTCCTCTTTAGCAAAAGCCAGTGTAAAATCCAGTCAGATTAGAGCCTGGGATATATAAATATACTTCCATGTGATATGAAAATTCATTTAAAATGTAGGATTAGATCCTATTCATTACAGTCAGGCAACATTAGTATTTGCTTCAATAGGACTGCTCATTTGAATAAGAACATTATCCATAATCAGCAAGTCCTTTCAAAGCTTGGATTGATGCCAGGCTAAAAGTTCTCCATTCTTATCTCTTGGAGCCACAGGAAAGAGAGGAAAGAATTACAATAGGTGTTCTTATCCCCTGCTTTAATCGAGTAAGCACTTATCACTCCATTTCATTGGAAAAGAGAAGAAAAAAACTCACTTTTTTTGAATCTTCTGACCTTGTAAGTTAGACAGGCTGGCCTGTTGTATGACAGGCTCAAGAGATAACCTTCTCCTTTCCCTCTTTGATTAAAAGGACGTGTTTTTCTGCAAAGGGAAGAGACAGAATCAAGGTTGTATTTACTTACAAAAGAGAGGGCAAACTGGCCCAAAGCACATTGACTGATCTGAGAAAGATGGAAATCTTCTCTTACTCCATTTTCCTGGACCTCTAATTCACGGTATAATATGGAATAACGTCAGTAGTACCCATGAGAGAGCACCGTGATCATTCCAGTGACCTGGTACAGACCTTCTTTTATCCCCAGAGTACCTGCAAAAGGGAGTAGAAGCAGAACCTTTCCAATCTCTTCTCACCCTTTCCCAATCTTCCTCAACCTCCTAAGAGTTTTTACCTTTTGTGTAAGGAAAAGGCACAGGTAGAAATCCATTCAAAATGAGCTTTATAAATTTAATATGCAAGATATATATATATATATATATTTTTTTTTTTAAGAGACAATTAATGTGGAAGTTAGAAATGGTGACAAAAATTTGCCCTGGATGCTGTGTAGGGGCACTGCTGGTGGCAGCAAACTGTAGCACCTTGAAGTGCATGTGGGTATATCCCCACACCTCCAGTAGCCAACCCTATATTGTCCAGTTATTTGGGAGAGAATGCCTTACAGAGAATTGTAAGGGAAGATTTCCAAATAAATCCTTTTTCTTCGTCCTTTAAGCTTCACAGAAGTATCAAACTGCATTTTGACCTTAGCTATCTATGTTCGTTTTGGTTTACTCCTCTGTGTAATTGAGGTGACAACCTTAGCCCTAAACACCCCACACATTTCCATCTTTTCAATTTCCCTCCCTCTTTCCATACCTCCATTACTGAAGGGTTTTGTGGCAGAGTGTAATTTTAATTCCACTCTGCTTTGAGTGACCTCAGAGCTTGGAGAGCTGTGCAACTTTACAGCGTTTTCCTTGCTGCAAATAAATGCTGTGTGGAAGGCTCCCTGCATGATTCAGTATTGCAGAAATAAAGACGTTGAGATCCCAGAGTATTGTGCAAGGATTTAGTGAACCAGTTGGCAGTTTTGATCTTGGGAGGCACGAGTGACTGGGCAAGGAAGGAGATCTGTACCAAGTGAAAGGATGGCAGAAGTAGTGGAAAGAAAATGAGATAGAAACCTTGCCACTTTTGATACAACAAAGAAAAAAACTAATGGTTGCAAATACTGATTTAGCTATTATTTGCTTAAAATACTGACTACAAGGAAAAGTAGTTTTTAACACCCACAGCTGATCTCAGATGAAGTAGATACATTTTCTACTATTCTGCACTACAAATTTCCTGCCTGAACTAATCCCAAATAATTTCTTCTAACAAATTCAGCCCTTTTTAGCTTTAGAGTCTACAGTAATTATTGAGTCTGTCTTTCAGTATCACAGGTTGAATACTGCTGGCAACAATGTTACAACATCTACCTAGAAATTAAGAATTAAAAATTTGAAGTTCTGAAATTCTATTCCTTTTGATAAAATATTCTAAAAATTCTTAACTCTTCCAGCTAAAAGCAGGTATCATTATCTAGATGGAACTTCAGCTTCCAGACTTTCTCTCTCTGTTTTTTTTATACCTTTTCAGATCTCAATCTCTCTCTAAGAGAGTAACAAAATTACCATAAAATAGATGATCATTGGATTTCTTTTGATTTCTCTAAGATGTCTCACCTCCTCATTCTCCTGTCCCTCCCCAGATAATCAAAGATTTTATGAAATGGGTATTTAGACTTAAGTTAGATGAACTTCACTGGTCCATCTTCCAAAAGACCTTAACAGACAATAAGGCTAAAATGGACAGACAGTTGTAGGGGAAATCTGAAAACTTTCACAACAAGTCAGTTTGCTGGAAAAAGTCTTTTCTGTCTTCACTTGTATCCTCCATTTTCAAACAGCAGAGAAAATACAGAAATTAGTTGATTTTTTTGGATTCACGGAGAAATGCCGAGGATTGTTTTCATCATGTCATAGTGGATTCATGTTGCTCTGGTTTGTGTTCAGGAAAATAGGACTGTCTGGCATTTGACATGGTGCTTGTTTTGTTGAATTGAAAGCATTGCTGACCATTTGAGAACACCTTGAAATGGAACCCAGATTGTAGCTTGAACACTAAGCTTGAAACAGTTAGACTAGAATTGTATTTGCAGAATTGAAACATTCGAGGAGAAACAAACAGTGATTATTTTGTGGTGTTTTTCTTGACTCCCGCTTCTACTGTTGTTTTATAAATACAGTATTGTTTTATAAATTTCTGTGAAATTCTCATCCCACAAAGCTTTCGAGCACAGACTTTCAAAAGCACTGCACACTGCTAATCTTGGACTTCCTTTCAAGTTGTTTTTAGAAAACCCAGTCCTCCCTACCCATAGCTTAATGAAAAAGAAAAGAGCAGAAACATTGCACATGTATTAATTCTGTTTCTCAGAACAAGTTTTAGAAGTTGACTTGTGAAAACCTGTAACCTTTTCCCTATTTTAAATGCTATTCCTTGCAGACTGAGTCAATTAGGTTTGTTTAGCCTGAAAAGTTCTTTCCATGGCTGAATGAAAAAAGCAGTTTTGGAGAAATTAGATATAAGTCATTGCTTCACACCAGGGTAGTTCTCTTTCTCATTGTCCTTGCTGGAGCTGAGGTTTGGGTCCTTTTCTTTTCCTTACAAAGTCTCATGGTTTTTCAATTACTTTGAGGTCAGAACTTCGATTAATGCTGGGAAAAGTGTAGAAATGTGTTGCTGCAAATGTTATTACTGGGTAAACAAGTGGTTTTTCTGTTACCACTTACTGACAGATGGCAGGGCAATGTTTTCTATTCATATTTCCTAGAAAATTTGCTTCTCAAAATATTTTTTCTATTGCTTGATAATGTTTCAGTCTTATTGCTTGGATGTTTTCTGATCTCTGTCCTTGGAGAAATTCCATTTTGAGCATCTCCTGCATCTCATTTGGTTTAGAAACCAGCTGATGAAATTTCCTGATTTTTTTTCAGTTCAACTGCTTTGGCTGGTGGTGTTCAAAGGCACGGGCTTTAATTTTCTTTTTGGATCCCTGGTAAATTGACTCAGACTTTTGTGAATCAATCTGTTAGCCACGACTGCCTTGGGGATATCAACCCTTGCTGTATGAAATTTCATAAAGCTAGAGCTCGCTATTTTAAATTCAGTTTATACAAATTATATTATTTAATACTTTTCTGTCTTTATTGCATGGCCAATACTTTATAAGCTGAAGTCTAGGCTGTTTGATGTTCTACTGAGAAATATTTTAGAGAGAGAGCCATTACAACTGAGCAGGCCTTAAACTTGGCTGAAAGTGGAGAGATAAACTAAACATCCCAGTGACAGACCCAATCAGCCACCTTTGAATTGTTCTTGTTAGTCAGGTCATCTCATCACTTTTATTCAAAAATTGCCTTGTTTCTGGGCTGAAGTCTTAGGGCCAGGAACAACTCCTCTGAAATCTTACTTTTGCTTACTCAAATTATGTGCACTTTGGGTCCCTAATTGTTTTCTCCACATTGGTTCAGTGTTGATTTGAGAAGTTTCCTGTATTCCACATAAAATTGTTATTTTCAATTACTCATTTTAAACATTTTCAGGATCATTTTATATGATCACCAAATGCCTGGACTCCAGAAGGTTTATAAATCTCTGTGAGGCTCTCAGTCTTTTCAGAGGTGTAATTGCAGATGAGCCCATCTGTTCCCATTTCATTTCCATCTTCCATGTTTATCCACCTTTCTTACGTTTGGCAGGCTATGGATGGCAGAGGGTTTCAGCAGTTGGTAAAAAGTGCTTGATATTGTGAAGTCTGAAGAAAATACGCCAAAATTTGAAACCTGAAAAACACATTTTAATAAATAAGTGAATATTTAAATTCAGAGTTTGCGAACAGACACTACGAAAAACTACAAACCCATCCACATTTATATAGAGCTGGTAGAGGTTATATGTGCAACCAGCAAATACCTTGTGACCTTTCAGTTTTGATGACCAAATTACTCATGAGTGACAGAACCTTTAGTGCATTATTAGCCATCCAATAAAATGTGTGTTCCTCATGTGCTCTCTATATGCCAGCCAATATATTTTGGAGGGGTATGAGGCACCTCTCTGACTTTGAGGGTGTTCAAGATTGCTGTAAAATGTGACACAGCTGTTCTTGGAACACAGGCAGGCACTCTGGTGGAGAAATTCTAAAGAAGGATTCCAAAGTATAAGATCCTCTCAGCTGCTGACAGTTGGGGTGTTTTTTTGTTTGCTTGTTTCTCTTTCTGGCACAAGCTTTTCCAAACTAGGAGGGGAGTCAGATCAACAGATGGAATGCAGGTGAAGCAGACAGGCCCTTAACACAATTCAATGCATGGAGATTAATGCTCTAGTCCATTTACACAACAGCTGAGTTACTTTTGTGAGACCATAGCACAAGTTCCTGGTATGTTAAGCTTCCCAAGTGTTAGGGTAACATCCTAGGCGGAGGTTAGACGTATTTTAGGTTCATCTTGGGCTAACAGTCCTGCACTCTTTTTGTTTTTAGTGAAGTACAGTGACAACAGCCCTTGAGGGCTGCAGCTCTCTCAGCAGGGTTGATTAGGATGAATGAGGCTCTGAAGTACATTTACAGGCATTTTCTGCTTGCAGGATATACTGAGGTGTGTGCAATCCTCAGCATCTTAGAGTAAGTCAGATTGGTTTTACTACCTCTCCTCCTTTATAGGTAGAGAATTGAGATAAAAGATGTCTGCTTGAGGGCAAGTGGGTGAAGACTGCCGTGAGTCAGAGCCCAGTTCAGTGTATCAGAGGCTTCCTCTGGTCACCCAGCCACTTGACTCAGAATGAATTGCTCTTCTCTCTTCTAGATCACTGGAGAGCCTTATTCTTACAATTCTGCTTCTGCTCCATTCTATTAGTTTATATAGACAAAATAGAAAATAAGATTAGTAAAAACAAAACAAAACAAACAAACAAACAAAAAATCACCAAAAATACACTTCTTCTTTTCAAGGAGCCTAACCACTCAAGGACTGACTATTATTCTGAAATATTGGTATTACAAACCTAATTTTGTACGAGTTTTCTTTTCTCGTGAGTGGTTTCCAATTAATGCACAATATCACTGTACCATGCAGCATTTAACCTCTCGCTAATTGCCACTAATGACACGTAACTGCATCGATGGTTTTTTGTAATAGGTTGAGTGATGGTTTTAACACAATTCCTGAAGTGGTTCTCTCCCACTTCTTTATCACAGAGAGATGATAAAATACAAGCAGTGTTTCTAATTGATGACCTTTTCATTTTTGGAGTGGGATGATTAGTTGAGGGCAGTGTTCTTGATCTTAACATATTAGAATTCTTTCTGCTTTATACAGACATTTGGCATACTTTATAGAGCACCTGTCTCACAGTCTCCTTTTCTTCCCTGTAACAATGACTTTGTGCCTTCTGTGTTTGTCAGAAGCCAGACTGAGGCCTTTACATGCATTGTTAATTCGCTGGGATTCCAGATAAGAAAACCATTAATTAGTTTGGCAAAGCCCCCTGTTTTTCTGTCATGTTATAAAAATTGAATAATAGCCAGCCTATCTATTGTGGAACGAGATTATTGGGAATTATTATCAATGTGCAAAAAGGATGTCTAAATTGAAAGAGTAGGTCTCAGGTGCTTCTGTAAGGCAGCACCAATTGCAGTGGTAAAATCTCCATGATTACCTCTGCTTCTGAGAGAATCAAATAGACTGAGAAGGTGCTTGGAATCAGACTGAAATGTAGTATAGATTTTTAATATTTTTTTCTTTACAGGTAACAAAAGAAGACAAAATATACGTTTTACAATGTATACTTTTCCATTAAATTTATTCATCCTACATTAACAGAAAATATAGATGTCAACCCAATGACATCTTCTGTGTTTCTGTGTAATGAAAATCCAGCTGAAAAGTTCCAGGTTCCTGAAAGCTACCCTAATGAGCACCATTTAATTAGTCGGTGATCCCAAGCAGCCCCTTGGAACTCGGCAGTCTGCAGAGGGACAGAGCGAGACACAGAATAAAATGCACAATTTTCTGCTGGGAGAGCTTGGGGTTTGTAAATTGGTCAGAGAAGTCAGGGCTGTCAGTTCTGGTGCTCTCCACTGGAGGACAGTCTGCAATAACCTCCTGCTCCCCTGGCAGCAGCACCGGGCTGGGAGGAACCTCCCTAAGGCTCCCCCAAGGGAGGCAAAAACAAGATTACCATCCTTACAACACAGCTCTGAGGTTCGAGCCAGAGGCATGAGAGGCAGATTTAGGGTTTTCCACAAAAGCCAAGTGAGTGCCTTCTCCAGCCTTGCTTTTTTTCCATGATACCTAGAGATGGAAAATATCAGTAAAAATAAGAATCTGACCACAAAATTCAGGAAAGCAAAACATCTCTGTAGAATTTGGGCAGATTTATACAGAGACTGTCCAGAGGTTGGCTGGCCAGTAAAGTACTGAGAAGGGAAAATTATCCTTTTTGCTAGAACTGCAAGGAAACCTGAGGGAACCGAGAAAGAATTGAAGACTATAAAAAAACTACTACATCTTGCTCAAGGTCCTGATTCATCTCAGACTAATAAGAAGGAAACTCACAGGCTTAATAAAATTGGATAAATCACAAGGACACCACAACTTATTGCCTTGTGGTGTTTGCTTTAGTTGTCAGCTGTGCTGTAATTCTTACAGAACAGTCAGTCCCTGTCCCAAATCTGCAGAATTGGATATTGGATAGTTTTGTATCCAAGAGTCTGTTGAGCATTCAGAGTATATATCTTTTTTCTTTTTAGTTTGGTTTGTTTGGGGTTTTTTTTGGTTGTTGTTTTTTTTTTTTTTTTTGGCTTATATGTGAAGAATAACATTCAAGTTACAGTACATTTGAACATTTTATTCTCATCAAACAATTTACCTTAAAAGAATTTATTTTCCAGCAGCATATGTGCATGGAAGAGCTTGAGGGTTCTCACTCTAATTCAGAAAGTGCTGCAGGGATGTGCTCAACTTTATAGCCTGCGGAGATAAAGGGCAGTATAATGGTTGAATTAGCTGGATTTTAGAGCTCAAAACACTTGAGTTGAAATCTTAATGCAGATTTCCTCTCTGACCTTGAGTAAATCACATGTAATCTCAGGGCCCATTTCCTTGCCTGCAAGCTGAGGGTAACTCGTGCTGTTCTGCTGGGTGGGCAAGAGCTGTAAAGACTCTGAGGTATTTTGGAAAAGGAAACCGTAAGTGTACATAAACTATTCACAGCTTAACTGGGGGATGCACATCTCTGACTGCCCCCTGTAGTAGGCAAACAGGAATTTAGAAGTTACAGTGCAGATTTGTCTTTTTAAATACCCTTCCAGGTGTCTCTGAAACTTATTCATTCTTTTCAGTAGTGTATCAGATAAAGGGGGGAAAAAGCTCATAGTGCTCCTTGTACAATCTGGATAAGGTTTTTAATATCTCTCATGTAAGAAGTGATTTTCTAAGCTGGCCTAAAAGTGAATTATTAGACAAATGCATGATAAGTAAGGGGGAGAGGTCCAGAAAATGAGTCCCAGAGAACCGAAGTTCCTATTTGGTAGTGTAAGGTAAATGCCTGAGTAGTTTCATTTTATCCTACGTCTACAAACAGGGATTTATTGTTCTTTCCTTGCTTCTCCTTGTCAATGACAAGTAAAGAGTTGAGAGATTAAAGTTCATCTTAAGAACCTCAATTCAGTAGAAAATTACACCTCAAGGTAAAGGTAGACCACTAAATTCTTTTCAGACACATTTTCTTATTCCAACATTATTTAACATTACATGCTCAGAAACTGTAGGGGGGGGGCAAAAAAAAAAAAAAACCAACCTAAATTGAAAATTGATTCATCTTCTAATGCAGAAAAGGGTTTCCAGTAGTTGAAGGGATGTCATTTTCTGCTTTGGATCTTTCATTATCATGGTCATATTTCATAATACATGCTGTCTTGACAGCATGTTCTCGAGTTCTCAGAAATTGCTATAGTTTGTAGTTTGCAAACATGTTTTTTTTATGAATACATTCCAGTTTCACAAAATACACTTGGCTGAGTATGAGATATAGCACCGGCACTAGCTGTAAAATAGGGATTTTCTCTGTTGTCTCAGAGCAGTCTGATTCTATCAGCTGGCATGTCAGATGTTCCCTAGCCATGTGTTTGACTGAGGGAAGATTTTTGGGGGTGCTGCAAGACTTTGTTTACTGGAATTAGAGGGTTTTGAGTTATTGGTTCTTCCTTTATTTTTACTCTATAGGTTTATGATTGGTACACATGAAAGGTGTTTATGGTCCCTTTAGTCCCACAGATGCATCAACATTAGTCCAGCCCCAAACACATTCAAGTAACAGATGCTTCTCAAATGGGAATATGTTGTTTCATTCTAGCATTTTCATGTGTTTCTAAGTGTGTGGAAGGAGGAATTCTTTTTTAACTACTACCGAATTACAAAAATTTTCACTGAAAAAGAATGGTCGAAATTCTAACGTGGAATTTCTTTTCCAGATCACGTTGATTCTTCCACTGAACTGCAATCATTTTTAATTGGCTTGGGTTTGAACTGCATTTTAATATACAGAGGGGTTTTTATGTGGCAGGATAAGGAAAGGTATTTGCATTTTTGACAGGCAAGATAGCTAAAAGTCTGTGCTAATCATCAGAGCAGTTGTACCATTTGACATCAAAGGTCAAAACCCCTTTGCTTTATTTGCATGAACAGTCAGTTTTTGAAGGTAGCATGACCATTGCTGTAAAAAGGCAAGTACTTATAGCCTAAAATTAGCAAGTAAACAAATGATACCCAGAAATATGCAACGTAAACGTGAAAATTGTACTCCTTTAGAAAACTTTGCTATTTATAAATTATAAGATTCCACACTGCTACTGTAGCAATTGCAATGCAGTCTGACCAGCAGAAAAAGGACACAGTGGAGGTCACAACTTTTGAGTCAGAAATAATCAGTGTCAGTAGCTCTGCCAAAAACCAGCCCAGAATAGAATCAGTTTCAAGACACAGCATATCCTAATTCCTTTCTTTCTGCCTCTGTTCATTCAAATATTTGTGGTTTTGTCTTCATATTGACACATATATCAATCTTATCAATATATCAGATAGATATATGCACACATGTATATATTATATAGATATATATTAAATAGGTATGTACATACACATGTATATATGATATATATATAAATATGCACACATATACATATGAGTTTCATAATAAAGCATCTTTAATTCATGAACAAAAGTTAATAGTATCTTGAAAATAGTTTTTCTTTCTCTACAATTCGCAGTCTTCCTCCCAGATAAGCAGTAGAATCCTCTTTTAAGTGAAGTCAGTGGCAAAACCCTGTTTATTTCATCAGGAGCAGAATTGGTTTGCAAACCCAACTGTTTATCAGTTTTCAAAATCACTGGCTTGCATTTTTTTTTCTAGTCTTAGTGTTTTAGTAAAAAATCCATTGTATCAACATGGACAAAATTATAGATCAATCTGATCTCTTTAAAAATAATTTTCATAATTATTACCTTAATATTTGGAATATATGACTCCATCTAATGCATTCTAAAATCGGAGTTAGTTTTATTCAGCTACAGGCAGGTTTTATATGTCAGCCTGGAAATAAAACTCTGTGTACTTTAGAGCTGTCTTCAAAGAAAGTAAATATCCATGAATTGTGGCATACAGGGCACAACATAAGCCAGTCACATGACTACCTACCTTATTTGTTTTGCTTATGTTAAAAATTTATATTTTTTTCCTTTTTGGTACCAAAATAAAAAAGGATGATAAATTGATGTATTTGCTTCTATAAGCAGTCTATAATTTGGTATTTTTCAGTTCATTACTGAGTGAGGTGGCTGAATACACTGAATGTTCAGAACAGGCCAAGCCTTAAGAAAAAGAGAAGCCAACGTTAAATACTAGATCTGCATTCCAGTTAGACAGCTGTGCAGACTGGTTTTCTGAACAACTTTCTTTGTCACCCATACATATTTGCATAACTCTTCTCAAGAAAACTTGGCAGAATTGTTAGGCCTGCTTCCAATTCTTTTCATTCCCAGAACTAGCATGGAGAATGCATTTCCAGATGTAGAGAAACAAGAAGGTATCAGCACGCTGGTTAGTGACGGTAATTTCCAACCTATGGCAAAAAAATTACTTGAATCACTACAAGAGAATGCAACCAAGATAACAAAAAGGAACACAAAAAATGAAATAAAGCAGGATTATGATTTTATAATCTAAAGTCTGGAAAGCTAATACAGCTTCTAGACGAGAGAATTTAGTTTACAGTGTACTGAAAAGATCACTGAACAATCTAAGCGCTAACTAGACTGTTTGCACGCTGGTTATTGTTGAGATGTTCTGCAGTGATCTTCCACCACGTGGGTCATGTTGATACCCATACCTACCAACCCGTGTGAAGCGGGAAATGCTTTTACTTTTGCACCTTGATTATTGGAAGCCATATCTGTTCTCAGCCCATAGCAGAGAAAAACACAACCACCTTAAAGAACTTTTCCTCAACCTAACATTTTTCTGATAACCACTTGTGTTTGAGTTGTTTTGGTTGCCTTCCCAAGAGAGGAAACGTCAGGATTAAGATCTGGGCTTATTAAGAGAATGTTTTGTCTCATTTGAAATACGTTTGTTGTGACCCGAAAAAAGGGGAAAAAATCCCCAAGTGTCTATGCTGGTTTAAGTGGTAACAATTTTACAGCTCTTTTCAAAGGCATCTTTCTGACTTCTGATCTTATTGGTCATTTTAATCTTTTGCAGTGCTATCCCTTTGTTTCTCTCTGCTTGTCATAAAGCTCTGTGTTCTGCATATAACAAAGACTGTATATTAATAACTCAATGACACCTCTTCCAACCCTAATTGTTTTAATTACTGCAATCATGATACCACAGCACCTGCAGCTCAGAGCAATCAACAGTCCTTGGATGACAAAAATGAAGTGTTCATATGAAATGTTAAGCAATGTGAACCTGTGGAGGTCTGCTAATAGGTCACCTGTAAGATACCCTGCTCTGCCTCAGCCCTTTGTATGATTCTTGTGATAAAGAAATGGTTCGTGGAGAATCACCACAGAGTGGTGCTGGGTGATGTTAAGTAAAGAATGTAATTGTTTACATGTGTGTACTAATGGAGCATGCTCTCTGTAGCTCTAGCTTTGCCAGAAGGTTTGAAAATAAAATGAGTGGAAGGAATTAATTTATAAATTGAGTGGCATAAGATAACAGCTTCCCAGCAGAATTAAGATTAATATTGATTAGAATTATCTACCTCCATAAAAGTTAAAAGAGAAGCCTATTAGGAAATCAGAATACTAATTTCAGGCAAACTGAGCCCCAGAGTTGAGTTCTAAAGGCAAGTGTCCAAATGTATTACTGAAGAATTTCTCTGCTTAGATGCTAGATATCTTCCTCCCTGACAGAGAGCTGGAAGAGCAGAGCAGCTGTCAGTCTGAGATGCAATCAGCTTCCTACAACATATGCTTGGTGACATGTAGAGAGTGGTACAGAAAATAAAAAGCATGGAGATTTTCCTGTCTGAGAGAATATGCAATGCAGAAAAGCAGACTGGTGAAGTAGATTTATTTAAACAGTGAGTGAAGCTAAAGTTTCTCACAAAAATCCATTTCAGGCTCCTTATTCAAAATACAATTTGAATGCCTTTTGAGGCTTTACTAAACAAAGTAAAAATAATGTTCAGTAACAGAAAATAAAATAGATTTTGTTTTGACATTTTGAAACCATGTGTTTCGAGTTTTCATTTTGCTATGACATTTTAAAATAACATTTAACTAAATTCAGTGTTCAAGGGGAGAGGTCAGAGAATTTGGAAAAAACATTTTAGTTCGACAGAACGAGATATTTTGTCAACTTCAAATGTGTAGTTTTTCACTATTGCATTTGAATAAGAAGCAAAACTAACAGTTTTGTTCAGATATATTCAAAACAGATTGTTTTCTCTCAGTGTGTTCCTCACCACACCACACACACTGCACCAAGAAACAAGCCCATTTTACAAATGTTTATAGTGAGCAAGGACAGTGCTGCACAGAACTGCCAGATCTTAGCCTAAAATTTCCCATTGTTTTCACTGATTCCCCCTCAATTATAAAGTTAATTTTACTAAATTTAATAAGTAAATTTAAAGCAAAGATGTTTTGCTATAAAAAGATTAATTCTTGTTTCAGCGCAGTCATGGTAACAATCTCAGCTGGCTAATAAAATTGTTATGAATAAAAGGCAGTTCTTGCTTCAAACTGGATGATGAATATTTATCTCTGAGAGATATTCCATGTTAAAAAAGTCTTTAATTCTTCCAATGAGCACTTGTGATTTTCTTTTAGGTAGATTTATTGCTGCTGCCAGGTGAGTGTTAGGAAACTGTGAAAGTATACAGTCAGGAAATTTATGTTTCTGTTAAAAGTCTAAAAGTTTTAAGCTGCCTGTCATAATATTGCCTTTTTTCTTATACTGTCTTCTTTAGCAGAGATTAAAATAATGTGAATCAATATCTTTCGTGACATTTATGTCTAGCACATTGCCAAAAGGGATCATCATGAGCGCTGGAGAATAATATGGCAAAGAAGTAATTGATTTCCTTATCTACTGAGTCTGCAGACCAAAGCCTCTCATGGAATGAGCATCCTTCCTTACAGAACTACAGCGACTTGCGTATTTGTAGTCTAACATCCAAACTTTCCTTGAAGAAGCTGCCTTTTAATGTTTTTCCCAGGTAAAATGCATTTTCCTCAGGCCTCTGGCTGGTTTCAAAGGAGCCACTCCTAAACTCCTTATGAAGCTCTTGTCTAGAAATTCCTTTAAACTGAAACCCAAACCTAGTAATCTAAATTATATTAACACCAGTGGGAGATCAGTGCATCAATTTAATTCTGAAGTAGGATGGCAGCTGGTGACTGAATTCTGCATGGATGGAAAGAGGGGGGAAATTTCAGCTTCTGAATGCATTATTCAGTATGGAGATGAATGACATTCAGTTCTTCCCAGTTCTCATGTGTAATATGTGTGATCTCAGAGTGCATAAAGGCAATAGTAATCCATAGGTAAAATACTGCAGTACATTACATTTCCTGAAATGTGGCCTGCCAGCCAAATGAAACATATGATCCAGGCAGCCTTTCCGTGGGGATGTGTTGCCTTGGTTTGGGCATGTGCTAGCAGAGAAGCTGGAAAAAATTATGTGCTTTTCTCCATGTAGCAAGACTGTGCCACTACAGATGTCTGCAGTCTGTTTCTAGTCAATTCTGCTCTCTCTCAAAGACAAAATTCTCAACAGTTAAAAAAACCTCTTTAAAAGAAGTTTTGACTTGTGATTGTTCTACGTGTTACATAGTTAATTACCTATTCAAAGATTTTTAAAAGGGGTCAAGAGAGGTAATAAATCTAAATTTCATCAGAATTTAATAAATTGCCAGATTATCTGTATGTTGTAACTTTGAGTTAAAGAAACTGTTTCTTCTAAATTAGAAAAATGTACAGGAGTTCAGATACCAGAACTCCTGGTGATTTAAACACTTAAATACTGTGTCTAACAGCATCAGTTAATATTTATAATGAAGATTAGATCAGCCAGCAATTTCCTTTTGTGCTGGTATCACACAGCTATCTGTGCATAAAGCCTCGTAGAGGTGATTTTTTTCCTTAGTTTGTGCTTTGGTATTTTCCATTTTCTGAATTTTGGAGAAGAGTTTGTGCTTAGCAAGACAGGGCACGACAGGGCAGGTGCTGTGTTGCTATCACGTGCCATGTACATCACCCTGCTTCCTGGTTTCTTAGGCTGCTTCCATTTTGCTAATTTTCAATACAATGGTCTTTGATAGGCTTTTTTAAAAAAAGTACATTTTTTAAAAAAAGGCTGGCTCTAGTTGTTAAATTTTTTTGCTTTTTCTTTCCTTCAGACACAGATTGCATCTGGTTTGATTGCTTTTCAGTGTTCCTGAAAAGACCTGATAGCACCTGCTCAGCAGACTGAGGTCAACTATTGGTAGCCAGGAGAGGCAAGATCTGCTGATAGAGTTTCTCCTACCATTTACCACATAATGAAAAAAAAATCCTTAGGCTTTTTGCATCCTATTCCCAGCTTTCAAATGCTTGGTGTCCTCAGCAAACTTGCTGAGGGTGCACTTGATCCCACCTCCCATGTCACCAACAACTCTTTTAACCAGCAGCGGTCCCGGTACTGACCTCTGGAAATACTGGGATTTATGTATCTTGTTCTGAATCCTGAGGTCCTGTTGGTTTCCAGGATTAGTCAATTAATCCTTAGAGAAATCATCATGCTATCAAAATGCCATAAAATCGTGACAAAGACCTAAATTTTTACACAACTGCAAGGACAGTGGTTATCTAAGAAAAAAACCCTTGGAAATGGCAGCAGCACAGGAAACTAAACTCCAACATTAATTAACAAATGCAGCATTAGTAGATATAGTTTTTGTGTAAGTATCTCTAACGTACTCATTTTCAAATTATAGATTGTTTACCGAGCGTACTTCAGTGCCAGTAAAACTTTCTTTTAAATAGAAGTTTATAAGGCAAATTATCCAGCTGTGAAATTGGAAGCTCAACTGTTTCAGCCCATCTGAATTCTTTTAAGGTGTTCCCCCACAGTAATCTGCACTTGTCTTTATAGTGCCTACAACTGAAAAGGATTATCTAGTCAGAATACATCAGTATATAATAAATGTGCTTCATTTCTTCCACAGTCCTTAAAGCTGACAGCTGAAATGAATGTTTGTCTCAGCATTGGCACCACTGGTACTTTTGTAGAGACTATTTCATGGTCCATTGGACCCTAAAGGACACTGTTTTTAAAGGCATATTATCAAAAGGAATGAAGCATACCATCAGAGAGCATATCAGTATGGATTGAACTTAAGGGCAATGGTATTGCTTAGTTGATACTGTGAGGCTCTCTAGTCAAAATGTATTAGAACTAATCTTTATGCTTCTTGGCTTTCATAATTATTTTTGTGTCTAACTAGTAAATACAGGTCATGAAAGGCGCTTGTAGAAATCCAGTAACTTTGATAGAAGGACAGAAAAGTGCTTTATAATAAAAATAATTTACCCTTTCTGTATGTATATAGAAAAACTACGATCACAACTGCTCTTATACTAATGGTTTACAGTTTCACATTAATCAGATGTCAGAGCAGCACAGCTCTGAATCCCATTCTGCTGATTTGTGGGGGGAAAAAACACCCTAGTCTACATTCCTTTAAAAGTATGCAAATTCACTGTTAGGGATATTATCATGAAGTAATCATCTCTCTGGGAAACAGCAACTGAACTGCACAATTCAAGTTTCTGAACCTCAAAGGTTGAGAGCTCATCAGAATATTCATTGGTCACCTCCCAGGCAGGGTAGGATTGTGCAGGCAGTGCCTAATTTGATGCAGACTGCAGCAGTGTTCACTGGGTTAGATGCTGCAAGGTCCTGACAGCTTAACTGTCAGATAAATTGCTGCAGTTATAGCACATGAGCAAGCCCATAAGCTGATCATAATAATGTTACAAAAATATGACACCAAAAACTAATAATGTTCTTCGAGGCATCTGGACAGAAGCAAAAATCTAATCTTGTCTAAAAGATCTCCATTAGCAGTAATCATTCTGTAATATGATCAACATATTCTTGTCAAAGCAGATAGTGCAGTGCAGTATTAGTAAAACTGATTAAACATGGCATGCTGTACTAAAATAAACCTTCAACTCTGAGAATCCGAGCCTGCTGATTACACTGGATTTGTTGGCTAGAACATGTCCAAGCCCTTTTCCAAACAGCTTCTTCTGGTGATTTATTCTTAGTAAGGGAGAAATACACAGTAGGTAGAAAAGAAATCAGAATGGGACGTTAGGACATGCAGAGTTTGAACTGCTTGAGGAAGGGGAAAAAGAAAACATCTAAGAGCTGAACCCTCAGTGTAATAATCTTTTATTGCCTCCCAGAAAAATGCATGTTTATACATCCTTTGCTTGTAATACCTTGTGATCCAATAGTATAATCAAACCAAAGTTCCTTCAAGGATGTACATTCTCATAGCTAAAGAATAAACACATCAAGAGCACATCAGGCTGTCTACTTCTTTGTTAAAAAGGGCCACAGTCTTTGGGCTAAGCCTTTGCAAGTTTTTTGGATGATTTGCTGAATTTTTATGCTGTGGAACATATGGTCCATGATGCTCTAATATTCCTTGCAACCAGAGAAGTTAATGAACTTAGAAGTGAGAATAAACCTGAACGTCAAGCACCATGCATTTTTCGCTCAGCATTGCTGCTGTCCCATGAGTGATGATCTAGAGCAATGCAGAAGTGCTAAAGAGCTGTAATTTAGTATTAAGAGAGCATGTGAATGTGGTTTTCTGGTAGTTGGGGTTTTCTGTTTGGTTTGCCTGTGTATGGGGTTAATATGTATATTTTTATTAAATTTATTTAACTAATTCTTGCACGAGATCTCCCAAGTACAGCAGAATACAGCTACTTTCCCAGGAATGTGCATTCAAATGTCCAAGGAGCACACAGACTCTGGTTTAAATTATTATTGGGAAAATATTTCCCCAGCTGTGAACTGATTCCCTTTTTGGGGTTGCAAAAGGATCCAGATAGATCTGAGGAGCTTTAGTCTGCAGCACCTCGGTTCCTTAAGGCTGAGAGGATTGTTGACAGCTTGTAATTACAGCCTGCAAGTGTTTACTTTGGCTGGAAAATTACTGAGTACCTGTAACAGCTGGCAGCAGCAGAGCTTCTCCAGAGAAGGAATATGAGCTACAAAAGGTACAGAAGATCAGGATGGGGCTTCCTGCTTCCCTGCCAGGAGGAGCTGAGCTGTGCCTGGCTGGGGACTCTGCAAATGATGAGGAGGAAAAACATGGAAGGAAGGCAGGCAAGGCATTAAGGGAAAGATGCAGGGGATTATTTTCTTGGGTGATTGGCAGACTTCAGGTAAGCTGTGAAGTTGGAAGACAAGGTGGAAACAGCAAGACTTTCCTGTGTCTGTGTAACGTAATTAAAACCAGTTTAAGGGTAGTTTTATTTGAGAATTTGACAGTAATTCCAGTGGCTAGATTAAGAAGAGAGCAAAGCAGTGAACCCAATGGCAAGGATTCGAGAAAGTCCAAAAGTACAGTCTTGAATAAAATACCCATAATCAAGAGTCTGGTTCCAAACTACGAATGAGATAACTTGTTTATTTTCTGTAATGTACAGACAATGCAGCAAACGTTAATTAGAAAAGTATCATGTCTTCAGCAGCCTTTTGCATTTTCTTTCACTCAGCCAGTTTGAACTGAACATCAAACATTTTGTTGTTGTTGTTCCACTGATCAAAAGGAGAGTTGCTACACTGGGATAAAGTATTTCACAATATCTATCCTTGTAAAATGAAAAATACAGCTAAGTGTTGGAAGGGCTCAGAAAATTAGGTTTAGTTTCCACTGGCATGACCTTGTCTAAGAGGATGGGCATCTGTATCATGATGTTATTCTGTCCTCATGAGAGAGATGCCTGGTTTTTACAGCAGGAGAGCAACTTCCAAGGTGAAAGATGTTCAGTGCTAAATCGTAAATTCAACAGGCCTACTCTGTCACAAGAAACAAATTCAATTTTACAGTAAAAATTGTACACTGAGTATCTGTGCTTCTAAAATGAACTTGGGCTGGTGATAAATGAGATCAGAGCAATAGATGTCAGACCCTCTAAATTATATGGGCTAGACTGACACACACAGCGGAGTAAAAGGAAATGAGAGTGCATTTGTTTGTATTAATAATCACATGCTAGGTATCTTTTAATCTGTGCGTGGGAAATAGATGAAAATATTTTCAACTTTTCCCCATCCAGTGCCCCCCCACCGGCTCCCAGGAGGTGGGGGGTTTGCTGACCAGTGTCAGAAAGTCTACCTGGAACATTTCTCTCCCTTTAGAAGCAAGAATCAAGAAGGCAGCACCCACCCTCTGGGCCAATCTGCCTCCAGTGCTGATGGACTTACAGGCAAGTCCCTGCTCAGGCAGCATCAAGAATCAGTTTTAACTTCTGAGCACAATGACTTACTTTTATAGCATTTTGCCCTGATGATTTTACTCTTAAAAGTTATCCTCATAAGGTTAAACAGGATTTCAAACCAGAAATAATGCTTCAGTCATATCTTATTGGAACTAATAACTCACTCTGTAATGAAATCTTAACTCCACCAACAGTCAAAGTGAATGAATACAAAGGAACACAGATACTCAAACACATAAAACCAATTATTTCATTTTCTTTTTTTCTGTCTGTACCATGCAATAATTCCCTTTTATTAAGGCCGTATATTTCAGAGGAATTACAATTCATACACAATGAATATTATCTTAAAATTATTGTTTCTTGGATATTTTCAGCGAGAGAACTATTGAGCAAGTCTTTCCCTGGAAGAGGTAGAAGCAGAAATTAAACTGAGAGTGATCTATGTCATTTATAGTAGGAAAACATGGGTATTGGGTGCACAGATATTTATTACAAATACACAGGAACAGATTTTTGCATTTCTTTTGAAAACTCTTCAGCGTTGACATAAATTTGGTAAAATGTGTTCTTGGACTTACTGTATTGCACTGTATCCTGGACTTTTGGTAATGATTATACTTAATGTGGCCTTCTGATTTACAGCTATGCAGAGATGCACTGCACTGCCAAAGAACTTAGACCTGCACCAATCAGCACAGATGATTTCAGAGAAAAAACTCTCTTGGGAGTGAGGGTTGTAAATCGTCTTTAAAACCATTGTGTGTGAAGGACATCCTCTCAATTAAGGGGTTTGGTGCTTTGCTGAAGCCAACACTGCTGTGTTCAGCAGGTTTGCATTGAAGAGCAAGTCAGCTGGATTTCAAGATACTGCCATTAAAGGTAACTCTGAATCAAGTCCCTGTTTAACGATTTCCTTTCTCTAAAATTTATTACAAACTGCTCACGTGTGTTTTCTGCAAAGGGTTTTCTACAGGTTTTGAAAGCCGAGGAAGGACCATCCTTTTCTTCCTGGTAACTTGTGTTTCAAATAGGATGGATCATAAATTGTTTCAGTCTTGCTGGATAAGTGGTGTGAAAAACTTATCTGACAAAATAGAGTTGCTGATGCCCACATGTGTGGCATGTGTGTCCAGGCCAGTGCTGATTGCCATGTCTTACAGGCAGAAGACATCATGACTGTGATGCAATCCAATATAAAAATAAAGAGAATAGGAGGGGCACATGGTGGGGAAATATCCCATTCATGTGTTGTACCACTTGGAACTTCTCATAATCATAACTTGCCTTGACCTTGTGAACTACAGTCCCAGAGCCCTGATTGTGTAAGTGTGTGACACAGAGCACATACAGCTAAGACAGGCTTATTCTAAGACGCTGACAAGTAGTCCAGGTATGTACCAGAAAAAAAAAAAAAAAGAAAAGCATCTTTATATTTCTAAGAATTACCTTACAAATTTTGTAATTTGTAACTGTCCTTGTGGGCATGGACTGTGCTCTAAACAACCTGGTAAAAATAAAAAAAGGGGGAGGACAAAATGTGAGCGTGCTTCCCATGCATTGCTCGTGTCTATCCAACCAGAAGGAAAGGTCTGGGAAATGGAATATACATTATATTTGTAGTATGTTTGTGTGTGTAACAGTTTATGTCCTATTCTGAGCAGAATTTTACAGTGCTGAAACCTCATTGTTGCTGGGGAATGCTTTCCTGATATTTTTGGAAGAGTCAGAAATTAAAAATCTCAATCTTGATCTGAATTTCTCTAACTTTCAGAAAAATTTTATAGCTCCATAATATATAAAAAAATTAAAACATTCAACTTTATTTTTTTCATTTGGATCAAAATTCTTACGGTACATATTCTTTGTGTGGTAATTTTGGATGTTGTTTAAATAAAGTAGAATCAAACTGTTTATGAGAAAGGGAAAAGGCGTTGCCAAAATTGCTCGTTTATATTTTGCTTTGTAAGTGAACAGAAATAAACAACAATATCATGTTTTATTGCAAGGGGAAGAGAGAGAAATGAATATAATTTCCTGAGGAAGAAAATCCTAGTTACACTGCCAGATGTTGAAATTATGAACATAAAAATATTTTTATACTAATTCAACTTCTTAGCAGGAAATAGCTCTATGAATAGTTACACTTAACCTTCTTCAGTGAGCCAGATGGGTTAACATGGCAAAACAGAATAAAGTATTGTGATGGTGTTACTTATAATTCAGTACCCAAAATGCTGAAATAACTGAACTTTTGAGAAAAAAAATGTTTTTAATTATTACAGTAAAGACTTGTGGTCCAAGGGTTATCTGTAATTACTCTTGATGAGTTTACTTTATATTATTTTTCCCTTTTTTTCTTTAAAAATTTCTTCAGAAGTGGAGAACAAATACTTGTTCCAGTGAAGTGAAACTAAGCTAATATGAAAGTTTATGAAATTAATTAAAAGTTTTTGTTATATCCTCTAGAAAAAGTGTTTCAGAAATCTTTTACTCATTTTTGGAGGACAGTTGGATGTTTCAAAAAAGCAAGAAGCTTTACAAGCTGACTCCAGAGAGGTAGTTATTAAGTACTGTGCACCAACAAGGAAATTACTACAGTAAGTAGTTTGGCAGTTACTTATTGCTAAAAATTGAAGCATTGTGGAGAATTTTCAAGCTTGTTTCTATTTTTTAACAGCTTGCCTGGCTGAGGTCCCACACTGAGGTCTATCAAGCTCCATTTGATTTGTTTCAGTAGTCACAGCTGTGGGAACAGCCAAGGGACCATTTCTGAAAAATATACCTAAACTCATATGATGTTTGAAGGTAATAGAATAAGTTTTAATATGTCCCTCTCAGTAAAAACATATTTCCACCTTTCTTGTAAAAGACACCATAACACACATGTCTCTGAAGCCCCTGGAGAGACACTGATGGCAGAAGAAAGGGAATCAGCTTCATGATATGTCTCTACATGTCCCATGTTGGACTATGTGGTGTGATTTTTCTCTGTGGAAGCTCAGAATGCTCAGATTGATAGATAAGAACCTTTTTTTTTCCATTCCATGAATATTAGTGTCTCATGGAATTGGAAAAGGGTAAAAAGCTTGATTATAATGAAAATAATTTTGATGAGCATATCAAGTGAGTGCAATTAAAATCTAAATACATAAATATGCCATTCTAATTAGAAGTGGTTGTTTTTTGGTGTTTTTTTTTTTTTTTTTTTTTCCAGAATACTTACTAAGGGTGTTTTTGTGTTTTATCTTTTCTGATTTTTTTAAATTAATTGAATGTATAGGCCACTCCACACTGCAAAAATAATATTCAAGATTTTTTTATTATTATTTTACTAAAGCCACAGCAGTTACCCAATGTTCTTGATTATCTTCCCTACTGCAAAATTATTTTTTTGAAAAAGCATGTCTGCACCATCTTCATTAATCCTCCAGCTGTTTTGGCTTGTTAATATTCATACAGTAAGTCACTATTTCTTGATTGATAAGTGATTGAACTAATTCAGTATATTTTATTCAGTCACAGTTCCATTTTTAGGCCCAGTCCTCTATTGAAGTGTGCAGGAGTGTGCAATGAGGAGAGAGGGAACGTGGGAATACAAAGAAGAGACATCATGCCTTGCAGAGCCTTTTAAAGTGTGTGCAGGGGAAGGGTCTGGGCAGAACTTATGGCAAGATTGTCAGCTACTGGGATTTATTTCAGTGCACTGGGGACTCAAACCAACTTCTCTGGGCTCAGTTGTTTGTTCAGGACAGAGACCATTAGGATCACATCCCTTGTGTATCCCTAACCTGAAGAATTTAGTGACAGCATCATGTGTACAAGTGATGAAGGTTTTTGCCAGTGTACCAAAATCTACTTTCTAAACACATTAAGTGAAGGTGCTAATAGATTTAACAATCTGCATGTTATTTTTCTGCCAAAACCCAAAACTTTGAAAGGCTATAAACCAAATTATTTTTATCTCCATTCTGTAAAAAATTACTGTCTGGGTAGTTTATTGATGACACTTTATAGGAAGAGGGAGACATACTTTGTTTTTAAAAGTTCATGGAATTACAGACATGAGAAATTGGATGGTGTATTAATTTGGAAATGGACCCTTAAGTATAGGATTGCTGTCATGCATCCAACTTACATACTTTTTCACATTAAGAAGTGGATCATCATACTATGATTTCTGGTTCTCATCTTCTCCTGAAAAAGATTGTACTTAAATACTTGTTTGGATTGCTACAACTAGAGATATTTTCTACACTCTGCATTGACTTGAGCTAAGAAAATAATGGTTTGAAAGGCTCCCAGAACCTCACATGCCACAGCATGTACAACTTTTGGTACATTCATGGTGAATTTACAAGTTTATCAAACAGAGAGAACATGAAGTGATTGAGACAGTTTAGATCTGGAGACTGGTAAGAGGAATAAACAGAGAGAGACTGGTTCTCTCCTTATTTACTGGTGCATCCCATGACCAGCTCAACATGAACTGGGTGTGCAGAACAAAGACCTTTAGCTCTGAGTAGGAGACAGAAATGCCTGGATGTTGAATAGAACAAAGCTTGCTAATTTGCAGAAGGAAGTGTTGACCCATTCTGACTCTCTATGAAACTTAAAAGCAAAAGGGAAAAGTAGGGGTAGGCTGAAATAAACTGATGAATGAGGATACCAGGTGCCATGAGAGACTGCACTGTCCATAATAAATATCTGCCCTCTGTGGGGAATCCTCAAAATTAAATCTTCCCCTTCTATTAACTCCAAAAAAAACCCCAAACAAACACAAACACACACACATCATCCTTGAATACTCTAAGCAATTACTGAGTGCAAAAGGACTTAATCTCTTTGCCTTTTCTAGTCACAGGGAATGACATCAAGTACCTGAGGGCAGCACTCCTGTGAGGAAACTGGGAGATCCATGCTGTAGGACTCCCTGCCAGTGTTGTGCTAAGGAGCTTAGCTGGAAAACATTTCACATAAACAGCTATTTGTCATTAAAACCGAGGTGGGGAAAGCTGAGGTTGAATGAAAAGCATTTAAGCTCTTATCAGGATAGGCAACATATTTTTCACGTTGGAAAAGCGTGTTTAGACATTGAGTAACTGATGTATTTGTTCTTATAGCATACTGTAGACGCAGATAAACTTGATAAGCAAAGACACATCTGCTGAATAGAAATGCAGTTTATCATTTCTCTCCTGAGGTAATGACTACCTGCTCACCCTCCCCTGCCTCACCAGCCTCTGTGAGGCTTCTCCTGCATTCCCACGCACAGTGACAGTGCAAATTGTTCTACTTATTATTCTTGTATTGCCTGTCTTTTCTAATGATGTATGGCCTTACCTTAGTGGTGGTTAATCCAATGATGAACTGGCTCCCTGGAGGTTACAGGCAGCATTTGCTCTGTTTCCAGCTAGCAGTCAGCATCACACAATGATGAATATTTTGGGCTTCCCTCACCCCCCCAATCCATGCTGACTGTGTGCACGTTTATTGCAGTGTGAAATTATAGCTATAGCTTCAAAAATAGCAATTTCCTGGTGAGGCGTTTTTGGTGTCTTATGTGCTTCATTCACAAATTAGACAATACTGGAATGCGAATTAATTAATTCAGGAGAGTAACAAAGTGCAGGAGTGGCTCCAGGACTGAAGATCCTCAAGAGAGAAGTAAAACAATCATTTAAATATCTGTGCAGATTCAGTTAAAAGCTCAGGCCATCTTATTATGCTTCTGCTGGTAGCCCTCAGCATGCTCAAACATGATTTGACTGAAACCTGGCTGGAAAGAATGACCAAGAGAGAACAAAAGTAATTGATAATGTTTGGGCATTTGGTTAGTACAAATTATTTCCATAGTGTGTGCAATCTCAATCAAACATAGATATAAAATCTTTAAAAAAAAAAACAAAAACAAAAAAAAGAAAAAAGAAAAGAAAAAAAGAAATCTTACCCTTGTAGTACTGCTTTTTGAAATTTGAAATTTCATTTCAAAAATTATATTGAAATCTCAGTCATATCCTAACTTACACCAGAAAACAGTTTGCAAAGTTTTGTTTGTGGCTCTGTCTGTGAGTTCTTCAGGGTGGCTTTTTTTTTTTTTTAAGAATTGGTAAAGATCTGAGATGAAACAAATAGAGTAACATCCTTTCTGGTTCACCTCTTCTTCAGAGCTGTCTGGCTTAAGCAAGTAATTAGACAGCCCCTCATTACCTCCCAAATTGTTGACTCTACCTGGGTTTGTTACAGTAGTATGTGTAGCTAAAAAATAAGTATTTTGTTTTTATGGGTATGACAGAATGGCAATATTGCCTCCTATCAATAATTCTGTTTAGAAACAACTAATTGTAAGAATGTTGTCCCAAAGTGAGCATGTGTTCATTCTGTCTGCAAAGGGAAGCTGAAAAGAGTTGACTTAGTTGAAATGTATTTTTGTGTTTTGGGGGGATTTTTTTGTTTGTTTTGGATTTACTTTCTTTGCTCAGTTTTGTGGTGGTGGTTGTTTTGTCTGGGTTTAGAAACCTTCCATAGCTTTTTGGAAGAATTAGTTGCCAAAGTCTGTTGAACACTCATAATATTTGATCAACCCCAAACTGCATTTTCCAGAAGTTAAACTTTTGAGTAAGCACATCTGCTGTATGAGAAGACAAGCTGAGAGAGCTGGAATTGTTCAGCCTGGAGAAGAGAAGGCTCCAGGGAGACCATATAGCACATTCCAGTACCTAAAAAAGCTACAACAGAGCTGGAGATGGACTTTTTACAAGGGTTTGGAGTGGTAGGACAAGGGGGAACGACTTCAAACTGATACAAGATAGGCTTAAATTACATACAAGGAAGAAATTCTTCCCTGTGAGGGTGGTGAGACACTGGAACAGGTCACCCAGAGAAATTGTAGATGCCCTGTCCCTGGAGGTGTTCAAGGCCAAGGTGGATGGGGCTCTGGGGAACCAGGTCCAGAGGCAAGTGTCCCTGTCCCAGGGTAAGGGGTTGGAACCAGATGATCTTCAAGGTCCCTTCCAAGCCAAACCATGCAATTTTAAAATTTAATCATGCATTAAATTTATTGTTATATAATCTAAGTAGTCTTATTAAAAACATCCATTGGTCCAAATGCCTCAGCCAGTGCTTTCTGATGAACATTCCCTTGCAGTTCGTAATGTCTGTGGACTTTGCAGAAGTTTATTCATATATATTTGAAATAAGGATTACGTTTGAGAATTTCCCAGTCAGTTTATGGAGAGTTTATAAATAGCAAAAATTAGTAGAAATACTGAAACTATCCTTGATGAGGTGTTTGCTCAGATTTAGCCACCAGTTCTTTCCTCTGACATTTTAAAAGACTGGGCTATTAGAGTACTTCAGCTCATCTTCACTGGATTTCCTGACTGTTTTCATGCTGTAAAATCCCAACTCAAAACACGAAACTTTTAATGTGAAACTTAAGCTGTAAATTATTCTGGCTGTTTTTTTTAGGACAGAGCAGGATTGTATTTACATTAAGGTTCATGGAATAAATTCTCCTGCTTTAATTGCATATGATGCTAGGGGGCTTTTGTTTGCATAGATTAAATAAGGAGTGCAACAATGTGGTTTAAATCCTCCAGAAACCTGATGAAGACAGCAGTATACTATACAGTTTATTTCTAATTTAATGGCTTAGAAAACCATTGCAATTCTCACTCTCTAACAGCTGAGGAAGTGACAAGACAAAATGTAGAGCATGTACCAAGCTAATCAAATAGGGAGTGAGCAATTTCAATTCACAGTGTTATAGTGCTGATGTTTCCTGTATTCCCACAGCAAGCTCGGGCAAGGAGGATTGTAAAATCACATCCTTTTTGGGTTTGCTGTAGTTTATACTTCCCAAAGACCGCTGGGAGGCTAGATTCAATCAGACAAGGCAGAAGAGAAGTCCCCAGATAAGTCATTTATTCCTCAGTAAGGAACAAACAGTGTTCTTGTAAGAGCTGAGGAAAGAAAGACCACTGTAATATAGTGGGATACAATGCAGAGGTCCCTACATTCCTCTAAGGTGCATCCAGATTTGTAGAGAACAGTTTATCCCTTATAGGACAGCTACTGGAACAAGCAGATCCTGGGTTTTTTCCCCTTATCTGTAATAATACCTTAGATAATACCTTAGACATCCAACACCAGGAAAGCCTTTTCTTCCTTCCTGAAGTAAACACCCAGAAATCAATACTGGTTTTTGCAACTCTTCATAGGAGATGCTTAAACAAAACCTGTTCTGCACTGAACCTAAGTATTTACTCTGTGTTTTGGACTCCATGGAATAAACCTCCAGAGGACTCAGTCTGAAGGTCTTTAAAAGGAACAGATCTGTTGCAACCAGCTGATTTTCAAAACTGGGATGTAAATACTCCAATACATCTCAGTGATGTTAGCAATATGACCTTTACAGATTAATGTATTCTTGTCTTTGCAAACAGCCCTATTCATGGCTGACCCAATTACTTAAGAACTCATTAATCTGAGATCTAAATTCTTAGGTGGGGAAGTTTCGAGTTGTCTTTGGAGTAAGCTACGTGTCCCTATTATTTTGGACAAATATAATCAGACCTCCTGGGGATCAATATGCAGCTGATTTCGATTCACAATTAGAACAGGGCTCCTGTCGGTGCTGGAGAAGGTAAGTGATGAACAAAGCACAGGAATGAAAGGCCTGAGAGCATTTTCAGTGCTCACTGCTGTAGTTGCCTCAATCTCTGGATTTTCCATTCTGAAAACACAGAGGAAGCTGCTGAAGTATCACTGCCATCTCTTCCCAGCCATGAACCACCTTCAATCCAAACCTTCCCAAATATATGTCATTGATGATCCCAGTGGGTCCCTTCCAGCTCAGGATATTCTGTGAGTCTGTGAAATAATCACCTTCTTTTAGTTGACATCCATTTAAAGTAAGAAGATTGCCAATATTATTATTTACTGTTTTCTGCATGGTTCAGTTACATTTTAGATATGTTATAGGGGGGAAAGCTTTGAAACTTTATAGTGAGGCATAAATTATTTTAACAACACTTTATATAGTTGTGTTTATACTAATTCTAAATGACCTTAAAATGCCTTAACCAGCTACAAATATGTGAAGAGGAAACAAACTCAAAAAAACTGTGGTGTAGATCCTCTTATAATTCTTAGACTGAATACATCAAAAGCCATATTTATATTTATTAGTTGTATTTTAGGTGTCTCTAAGTTTATTTAGTTTCTAACGTAAGATTTAGAATAAGCCTGTTGGTGTCATGACCGCATTCACGTTAAAGGTAATTTCTCTGATGACAATTGCAGCTGTGTTCAGGACTTACGACCCCAAAGGACAGCACAGTCAAAGTGCATCTGCAAATAGAATAGAAGACCCTCTAACAACATATGCACACATGCACCCCAAAAACGTTCTTGTAACAAGTCAAACTGTGCTCAGAGGGCTTGGAGGATTTTGGTAAAGCAATAACTGGTTGTGTCTGATCCCAGTAACTTCCTGTGACAGCCTTAATGTTCCTCCTTTGTCTTGATTCAGGACAGTCTTGTTCCAGTGGCTGTAAAACGTGACAAAGGAGTGTACCAAGCTGCAGTTCAACATACTTTTAAATGAAAGCAGCGCAGAGAGGATTCAAATAGCAAGCTAAAAATATGAGAGAGATCAGTGTGTATTTAACAACAGCTCTTTAAAAGCCAGCCTTATGTAACTCTGGGGTATTACGAGCCCCGTATGAGCAGTGACATTTTAGGAAAGGCTTCTGCCCATTTCTCTTCCCTTTTACCCTGCAGAATTCTTGCTTTTCCCTGTGCCCTTTTCAGTCAGGCTGGCGTTAATGAAATAAGGGGAAACGGTGAAAAATGCACAGTAGAAACAGGAGACAAGTTTATAGAAGTGCTAAAAAGCCTCAGCTCCTGAGGCACAGGTTCTGATAGGGACAATATCTGACATTTGTTGCTGAGGTGCTGTGCTATGTGAGTGAATATTTTACCTCAGTGCCAGGTGGAAGGCTGACACTAATTGTTTAAGTATGCTTTCAAAATCTGAGTACAATTTCATTCAACAAAGTATATCCAGGAATATTGACCATCCAACCCATAAATACTTGGTACCCTGGTAGTACATCGAGAGTCAGGGAAAAATATCATACTCATTATCTTCCCCTAGATACTATGCTGGGGGGGGATAAACACCTTGCACCTTACCATTTACTCCCCTGTAGCTGAAAAAGAGATTTGAGTTAATAGAGACAGCAGTACAAGTTATTTTACTATTAATCTAAAAACAGTTGAATGCTTATAACTTGAGAAACCCATTCCTTTTGCTGTTTTAAATTTACATGTGATTTGGTGATGCCCTAATTTGTTTTACATGTAGCACTGCTGGTGCTTACACAGTTGTGTAAATGACTAACACTTCCTTCCCATTATGAGTAAATAGAAGTCTCTACATTAGAAAAACATATATTATTTTTAGAAAGTCAGTGACAGTTTTGTCACTGGCCACATCAGAAGTTCGGTGTGTTCCTGCAGGAATATTCTGATGCACAGGTGATGGAGATTCTGGAGGCAATCAACAGGCATAGCCCTGCTTGAGCAGGGCAGTTGGACAAGATCTCCATAGATCCCTTCAACCATTCTGTGAAGTGTGGGCTACTGAAAAAGAAAATTTAATTAACAATAGCCAGCATTAAGGGCAAATAGATTACTGAAATTTTGGAACAAAATGCCCCTATTCAATTAAAATTTTGTCGGTGTCAGAAGTTTTGGAGTTTAAGCAACCTTTAGATACTGTAGGCTTTCAAAGTGTAAGGCTGTTTGGAAAGACAATAATATCATTGAATGTTGCATTCTGGAGGTAAGTTTGTACCAGTATAAATCATTTCATTTGACTTAATTATACAGAAACAGTGCTTACTGTTATTATCTGATTATTAACCCCTATGTGAGCTATTTACATCTCAGTCTTGATTAATCAGCATAATGATTACCTGCCTGTTGTGGTAATTAAGTAGAAAATCCAGCAACAAAATAATGAGATTTTTAATTTTCTTTTTATGTTGGACGTAATGAGCATGGAGTGTAATAGTGGGTCTTGAATAAAATGCAAATGAGATTAACTTTTAAAAGGCCAATTTTTAATTTTTTTTTTCCATTTCCAGGTATTTATTTTGTGTCAGTGGAAAGCTAAAAAATGTTTAGGAGCCAAATAAACTAAAAGGTCTGATTATAATGCATAAGACTTCATAACATGCCAGAGGAGGAAGAGTCTGTGTCCACCTAAATCACGTTTGTGCCAGCATTCACTCAGGTGCTTAGCTCTGTGGGCAGCTCAGCAGATCCTCAGTGGTGTGAAACACCACCCCTCCTTTTCCACTGGTGGTACTGCAGGGGTGGAAATGAGAACATTTTTAAAATGTTTTAAAAAAAACATAGAGAACATTTTTAAAATCAATGAGATTCTTCATCGTCAGATTTTTTTTTTCTTCCAGGCACTTAAAATTATGGATGTCCAGTGTTTAGCCAAATGAGGAAAACTCTTTCAGCTTAGAACCAGAACAATATCCCAGAAGGCTGATCCAAGGCTCAGAGTTATCTCCAAAGGGAAATGAGAGAAGTTTGCTGACTGTGGGCATTGGAAATTAGATTCAATAATGCTCTGAGAAATTTACTCCAAGGTACTAATATTGCAAATGCTCCAGTGTACAGCATATGGCTCTGATCTGGAAATACTGAAGCATGAGCTCATTTTTACTTGAGTGGTCCTGTGGGACTAACATCTTAAATTCCTCTGGATTTCTGCAGCTGGTGTACGTTTCGGAGGATTACTTGTAAGTGTTCATTTTGCCAGCATATTTTAATACTGCTGCATCATGTTATTTTTTTCTGCCCTTAATCCAGAATTAAGCATTTGTCACTACAATTTCTGAGTATATTTTGCTCTCTTCTGTGTTGACTGCCTGATGAACATATATATAATAGCCCATAGAAGATAAAACCACTCACTATATAAAATAGATGTCTTAAGAACACCAGACCTTTGGAGACTGTAACAGTTTCCCCTGAGCTTCCTTGATTTTGTTTAGACCTAATTATCTGCTCTTCATCTGAAGACAACTGAAGGCAACACCTTCAAGCCACATTACGAATATATATGCAAAGTTGTTATCTCGCTTCTTGATGATAATGTGCCCTGATAACACATCTGACATGTGCTGGCATTATTTGTTCATACTTAGGAAGTAATCTTATATGCAAGTGGCTCTGTGTGCTGGAAGAACTCTTTTCTGACTGTCTAACTTCATTTGAGCCAGTTTGTAAACCATACCTCACTTTTTTTCAGTCATATGTTTCAAACATATTTTGATTATTTAGGGGGGTTTTTATTTATTATGTTTAAAATGCCTCATTACTCTTGGTTAGTTCAAACTCACAAAGCGTGGTAGGACACACATGCTAATCAAGTACAGGTATTTTCTCTGTGCAGGGAAAAAAAACGCAAACACAAATCATCAATGGCATCATCTTTTATAAGATTAAAAAATCAAAATCTTCTTTGTTTCATTAGAACAACATCTGCAGGAAGGATAGATCTTAGTGGGGTGCTGCTAAGCTGTCCATGGATTAAGAACTAAAGCTTTAGTATTCTTGCTTGATTTTGATTCTGACCTCTTTGAAACACTGATTGCTTGTGATCGTATTCCAGCTCTGCTCTCAAACGCCACTTTCATCAGCTCTCGGAATGCCACACGGAGCACTCACAAAGTCCTGTGCCACTTCTCCCCCGAGGCCTTCCTCATCTGGTTTGGCTCTTTTTCTGTAATTGTGTTTGTGTATTAAAGGTTACCATGTTTTATTTCTCTAGGGACACACGTTTGGGGATGGGTTTGTTTTCTAATGTAGGATAGGACTGAAGGCCTCGGCTCTGCATTAAACTGGATGATGAATTTATGATAAATACAGGAGGGCTGTTGAGAACTCTCCAGAGGTTGTTGCCAAAAAAGAAAACAGATTTTATGCATACACTAAGGAATAAGCAGCACTAACTTATCACAAAGTTCTCTGATGCTTCAAATGCTCCTGTGTATTTAACTTCCCAGCCAGGGGTAATTCACTGAGAGTGATGGAACTGCTTGTGTCCACTTCACATTAAGTGTTTGCTTATCCAGGAAGGAAAGTTTATGTCCTCAGCTGCAGAACAGTTCCGTGGAGGAATGTTTTAACTTGCCTTTCTCCTCAGTGCAATGAACCTTACGTAAGCTCTACATTTGGAGGACTGTCTTTAAACAAAAGGGAACTGTGTCTTCTACTTTCAGTGGATATGTTTTACAACCAAGATATTTTAAACCTTCTATTATTTCTTTTTAAGCAAAGCAGAGCTGTTTTTCTCAGTAAAGATAAAAATACTGGTGTTTTGCTTTGCTCTAAGGATCTAAGAGGTCATTCTATATGCTGCATCCATGACTGGAGAACAGAGGGGGAGAAGAGTAATAGCTTTTATTTCTTAATCTTATTTTTTAAAATATTGTTAATGATGAAAATGTTTGCAGAAAAGATTAAACTCAACCAAAGCTTGGGTAGATTGAAAGGAAGATGAGTTTAATGTCTGAGATTATCTTATGAATACTTTCTCTTTTTTAAGCATAGCTCTGTCAGCTAAATATAGTTCTGATTTTTACATTTTTATAGACCATGTGAGTTCCCTGCAGGCACATTGTCTCTCTTCAGTGATTTATATAGTTTGAATTATAGGGGATGATAAGCATTTGCTGTTCAATAGTGTAGTTAATGCTCAGCCCCCCCGGGTAACAGAGCAGTGAAGCATTTACTACTCAGTGGTAGTTCTGCAACAATCAGCAGCAGTGTGGCTCTATCACAGTGAATTTGTATCAGTACACTTCAGCCTCGGGGGGCTGAACATTCCCTCAGCATAGCCTGGGGAAAACTATTAGAATGGACATTTTCCAGTCTTTTTGGGTGGCACAACAGGAGGAGTTTAGTATTGTAACTGAATCAGAAATCACAGATGTGCAACATGAAAATTATCCAACTTTTATATTCTCTCCTTTTTTTCCCATTTAGCATGAAGAGTAAATAAATGCTTAGCCTAGGAAGCTTTTGGAAAGCTGAAAGCTGAAGAAGTTTCCCTGTTGGCAGACTCGCTGCTGTTCTGGTGCAGGGGCCAGAGACCCTGGGACGGCTCCTCGCCCTTCACTCCAGCGCTTAGGAGGAACCTCCTCTATCAGGTGGGTCAGCTTTCAGGCACTGTAGCTATAGAATACTTCTGTTCTTGTGCTTGTGATGAGAAAAGAGCAAGGACTGCACCAGCCAAGCAATAATAGTGTTTCTCTTCCAGGTTATGTTTTTCTTTAGCATGGCTGAAAGCATTTTATAGAAAACCAATATTGTCAGGGGTGAGGAGCACAAGTAGTGTTCTCCTCTGTACTTCTACTTGCAGGACAGGGTGTGGGAAGAAGCCTGTAAGCTCTGAGCCTGGTATCACAGGCCTTGATTTTCTAGAGCTTAATGATGGTGGCAGCAGGGATGAGTGTCTATGGGTAAGGATCAGATAGAAACAGCTCCCCAGGGAAGTGGTTGAGTCACAGTCCCTGGAGGTATTTAAAAGACATGTAGATGTGGCACTTAGGGATGTGGTTTAGTGGTGAACTTGGTAGTATTCAATTAACAATTGGACTTGATGATCTTAAAGGTCTTTTCCAACCTGAAAAATTCTATGATTCTATCTTTGTATGAAAAATGTAGAAACCAAAGCAGAAAGAGGCCCCTGGAGTTACCCACAGTCCTTCAGCAAGACTGTGTCAGAGTGAAAAATAAAGCTGAGGTTCCCAGGGTGTCTTGCTTGACGCTTTAGCTGCTGCAGTCAACACTGCCCTCTCCCTCTGAAATGCATCTGCAAGCCTCAGGCTGCAGTACAGCCTGCAGCAAGAATGAGGACTGACAAAGTTACTTTTTCACTTGTAAAATATAAAAGATGTGCCAGAGTAAGGTACAAAAGATGAGGAGAAGAAACTACGGCAGACAAGATGAGTTTTCAGCCTAGGAGACACAGTAGGAGAGTGTGAAGTGGGATTTCTGTGAGTGCTCCATTCCCACAGATGCTGTTGTGATTGTGAGAAAGGATGATTGCAGTGAACTGAGGAGGTGTTAACTCTGCTTTGGTGACAGGGAATCTGTGTGTAATGACCACTATACCCACACTACATTTTTGAGCCTGACTGGTTGTAGAGAGCCAGAAAGCATCAATATAGGCATGCTTAAGTGCACCTCTCAGGGCCCTCAGATCTCAACATTGCTGGCATCTCACTGCACCAGAGAGCCTGAACAGGCTGTGTGCTGGAAGCCTTCAAGCTGAGAGGGCAAGTCAGGTTTCCAGAAGGTGTCTTTGTGCTTGCTTGCCCTCCACAGTGTGGAAACAGCACAAGGGCATCGTGGAGAGCCTCAGAAAGGCTAATGTTGACAGGCAAGTGGTGATGATTGAGGAAAAAAAAAGCATGATTTTTGTTAAAGTCATGGAGACAAAACTGCTGACATCCTCTGGCCGTGGTGAGAATGTGACACTGCCCTGTGGTGGTGAATAATTAAAAAGCAGCTTGATGGCATTAGGATTGGGACTGTTTTAAAACCAGCATAAAAATTAGGAGTTGCAAAAAACTTTCACGGAACAGGAATCTGATGATAATGGGGGGGGAAAAATCCTGAGAAAATCCAGGATGGATGTGATGGGCATAGATAGATCTGTCCCTGCAGTCAGCAGGCATGAGCATCATTCCCCCACACCCTGTCTGACTGACCTTAAAGAGTGGACACTGACAGTAAAGTGAGGAGAACTACTTACATAGAGCCTGGAATGAATCCTGTAGCACTGACAGAGACAAATCTTATCCAGTGAAACACTATGGCCTGTTTGGTCACTCTGCTCAAGGAAATCAAAATTATATTCGAGTCCTAGAAGGAAGTTTAAAACTGTGAAATGGAAAAAAAAAAAGAGCTATGAATAAAATGAAAGAGAAAAATGAAAAGGTCACAGTTAGAGTCAAAGGGAAGATGAAGGGGCACTAAACTAATAGCAAACCAGCTTACTACGAGGCAGAATATTAATCTCAGCAGCCTCAGGATTCAGGTAACCAACCTGTTCCTTCACCTAAAGCTAAAAGACAGGTCTCTTGGGTAGAGTGGTAGTAAAATTTGAATAATTTCAGTAGTAATATCAGAAGGAATTTGAGAATAATGAAGGATTCATTAGGTCAGGATTCAGAACCTGTGGTCTCAGAAACAGGAGAGGAGCAACTGTGGAAGACAGATACAGTATCAATATTGTAAGTCTCAGTGCACATGTACATAATACAAAGAATCTGTATCATTTTATATCTGATAAAGCATTTACCTCTGCTGTTACCTCTATCCTCTTCCCTGCATCACAGTATGCCTAAGGCAAGAGGAGTGAGCTGAGGCATAATGTGGAGTTACACAATGCAAATAAAGGCAAGGGTGCTGCACAGAACATCTATTACAAGTGATAGTGTGTGTGATTGAAACAGCAGATGTCTTCAACTGATAAGAAAAAGATATGTCTTTAAACTTTGTCCAGCTGAGAGGGAAATCATGGATGCAGTCAGAATGGCACAGACCCCTTTTATAGGCTCTTTCCAGAGCAGAATCACATATGGAAACAATTTTTGATAATGTGCTGTAAAGTACATTCCAGGGAATAATCCCACACTGGCAGAGATTGAACCAGACAGTTTAATAAGCCCCATCTCTAATTTCTTTCTGCCTGTGATTCTTTAAGCTGAAGCCACATAATTTTATGTTCTCTGTAGCTTTTCAGTCACCCAGTATCTTCTGACTTACAGCCTGACCTGTGTGTAACAAACCCCAGGTTGCTTGAGGAAGAAAGACCCCCTAATCATAAGAGCAGGTTTCAGATACCCCATTGCCAACTCCAGACCCTGCTTTTATTTATTTATTTAGTCTGTGGAATGAAATACAAATAGGAAATACCTACACTGGCCAGCCTCACTTAGGACCTTTATTAAATCCTCATACTAAGAAAGTGCAGAGTAATAAAATTAATATAAAAATACAAGGCAAGATACACAGATACTTTGATCTATGCAATATCTTTCAACAAGAAGCTGTCAGGTGAGACTGTTCACTGTTTTGTTAATGAGCAGTGCAATCAAAAGAATTGTGAAATGTTAATGGGTGAGCAAATTGGGAATAGAGATCTATGCAATTGTAATAATGACATACCAAAAGTAGTAAGATAAATGCTCCCCCTGCCCCAAATTGTATTCATTGTCACACTGAATGCTACATTTTTCCAAATGATAGTAAGTGAGTGAGGACCTGAATTGCAATTAAAGTTAATATCCAACATTTTCATACTCATAATTTTCATACTCATAATTTTTATCGGAGGGGGGCTGAGGGAATTGAGAAGGAGGGAGAGTAAGAAACCGAATAAAATATTTATTTGTAATAATTCTGAACATCATATAATTTTGTATTTTTAGTAGTGTTTTAAATAGAGCGAGGACTGATTATGAACCATTAAATCACAATTAATTATAAATCAGTTTTCACTCCAGGTGTAATATCAAGTTTTGGAAGAGCTCTTGTTTGAATAACTAGAATTTCAATCTTTATACTCGAGACATGACTATCACCTAGGTTTCTGCCAGGAAGTCTGTTCCACTATGAATGTGTCAGCTTCAAGCATGGCAGTGTTGATTCCTCATGAAGCAGATATGCAAAAAGCAAGTGATACAAGGACGTATCACCTGTATTGAGTTTTCTATCAGCGAAAGCTTGCTGGGTCTGTCTTAATAGTACAATTGAACCTGAGACAGAATAAGACTGCTTCAAACATATGACATTCGTGTTATGTGGCACTGTTGAAGCGGGTCTGTGACTTGTATTTCCTTTTTCCAGAATAACAGAACAAATTGTGAAGCCACATTTCAGAATGAAGTCCAGGTTCAGTGGTGAGGTGGCAAATGAAAAAGGTGATTGATCTGTACTTGCAAATGATGTCTTTACCTTGAACACAAAGCAGTGGTCCAGTTGTGCTGTAGACTTGACTTTGTTCGGGGTAATTTGATATTGATCTGCCTTCAGCTGGAGTGCTACAACCATCAACCTGATCCAGCATAATGCTACACAGATATGGCTTTTCAGACACATTGTTTCTGTGAGAAATCATCACATCGCAGAAACAAAGCAGACTGGCAAAAGAATATTCATCATGTTTAGTTTCTTTTTCTCCCCTCTGATGAATTTGTATTGAGTTTTATTTTTAACACTGGAAAGCAGCTAAGAAATATATGGTTATTTCAGACATTCTGTGAACATTGGTTTTTTCATTTGAGCCTCTTAAGTGCACTAATAATATGAACTAAGAACTTAAACCAGGCATTTGAAAAAGAGGCAATAGCTGAAATTTTTCTTTTAAATTCAATTATTTACTCCAGCCCATCTCTGAAATTCAGTAAGTTCTTTAAATTCAATGGAGTCTGTTCTCACTCACTTTAATGAAGAGAGTGTTTAGACCCTGCCAAAACTCATAAATGACACCTGTCTTCTTCTAACTCCCTGCATTACAGTGCTGGCAACTATTCCCAGTGTAGCAGTTTAGGGTTCCTGTGATTCACCATTTGCAGCTGAACAACCCAGTGACCACATGAGCTTATATGCATACTTTCATACATAATTCTGTTGTTTCTACTGTGGCTTGATAAGATTGATCCAAGCTGTACTGACAACTAGAACATTTATTTGGTCTTTGACCAGTATAATTTGTGGTGCATTTCTACAACCAGGTACATACTGAAGGGTATTTTATTTATAGAAAAAGTATGGATGTCTTATCTATGCTATCTTTTTTTCTGCATCATCAAAATCTCAATTTTAACACTTTTCTTGAAAATCAAAACCTGTTCTTTAGTGGGGAAATAGATGTTCTCAAGAGTCATCCAATTAAAATTTGGGGAGTGAAAGAGTCAAGCAGTTAAAACTTGGGTAGTGATTTAACTTCATGCTAAAAGAAATGTAGAATTATAGGCTTCACTCTCAAGTTCAATATATAAATAGAGGTAATCAGTGTGATTGCCTAAAATAGCCTATTTTCAGTGGGAATTGCAGAGGCATTTAAAATTCATCAAGATATGGACGTATGCTGCTCAGCCAAATAATCACCATGGTACTGTAGACAATTAAAGGCATTAAATCTTCACATATTAGATCCTGAGTAACAGAGTCTTGGGCAGGTTTCTATACAAAGAATATAAAACATGTCAATTAATAAATCCAAGTGCAAACTCATTAGCTTAAGACTGTATAGCAGAAACATGAAAACAGTTACGTTTTTCCCCTTAGGACGAAACCCTCACAATTATAAACAGAGCCTGGGAAGAGAAGCTTAGGAGGTACTTCTTTTGGAGGAGCTAATTAAAAATGTTCTGTTTATTTTTGTGTGCGCCCAAGTGAACAGTGCTGTTCTGGCAGGAGGAAAAAGATAATTTTAAAATCCCCGTCACAGTTGGTTCGAGTGGCTGAGCTCGGTTTTGAGATGGTTTGGATTCAGGTTGGACACACTTCCTGCAGTATAATTTTAGGAGATAATAAAAATGCAAACAACTCCTGAGGGTAAGTCATATCACCTAGAGGAGGAATTCAGATGTCCTCTTTAAATTAAAAGCACTGAGTTAAAAAAAAATAGAAACCATAGTGGATTCAGTTAAATGCTTAATAAAAGATTTAGAATCCATGGCATTCAGAATCCTCTTGTCCACTATTCCAGAGTAAGATCTGCAATCTCTCCTGTGCAGCATTTACACTAGCTGCAGGATCATGTCTTTTGTTATTAAATATACATGTACCCATCAAAACAAATCCCACTGGTTACACTGGTGCTTCATTTTGTCATGATGCTTTGTCGTCTGACAAGAATTGATTGATGCCACTGAAATAACCTCAGCAGTAATCTCTGCTGATACATTCATCTGTTCAGGAGCTGAAAATACACACATACAAACATTTCTGCTGAGAATAATTCTTTTTATGCTATCTTGTGAGCAATAACATTTACAATAAAGTAGGATAGCTGCAGATGTAGCCCTGAGCATATAAAATTCTACAGCAGCCTTTTCAATTGTAACATTAAGGGTCAAACTGCCATCTTTGCAGGCAAATACAACAGTGCAGACTACATGACTCCTTCCTGCCTCTATGAGCAGGGTAAGAATCAAGCCAGCTTCTGTAATTAGGGAAATACCTCTACCTGAATTGCCAGATATATTGTATTTATATATACATTGTACATTAGAAAAAGATAGAAATCAATGCACTTGGTCATGTCAGGGAATGTGTCAAAAAGCTGTGTGGGAAATTCTACCATATTATATCTATATTAATTTACCTTTGCCCAGTATAATAATGTTTGTTTGCTTATTCTTGGTTTATTATCAAAATGCATGTCAGTCAGACACGAAGTCACTGCTTCATAGAGGACACTATTGAAATTTGATGGTTGTCCCAGTGGAGGAAGGAATGAATTCTCTTTGTTTTGAATTCAATGTCCACAATTCTACTTGGTTCACAGTATTTTTAAGCAGAGTAGGTTTTTTTTTTCCTATTGGCAAAGAATGTATTTTTACTGGCTTGAAGGTTTAACGTGCTCCCATGCACTTTTTATGACTTAATCATTAGAAACAAACAGCTTCTTGATCTCTGTTACTTGATGCAAGCCTATTGTTTTTTACAGTCCACCTTGATTACAAGAAATAGAAATGTCTTGCTGACAAGCCAGTAAAAAATTCATGTTGCACAATTTTCTTCTTTCTTTAATTCAACTGTTCTACTACAGTGGAATTTTAGTGTCAAGAAGGTACATAAGCCTTTGCAGGAGGCTGGAGGGATAAATCTCTTTATGTTTCCAACAGTGTAGAACTGAAGTGACTTGACTAGAAAAAGCCATATCAGAATAAATAAACTTCCTGAATAGGGAATCCTGCTTACAAATTTGGTGCAATTGGAAGAGAATACTTTATATTATTATCTTTATACTTGTCTAACCTGAATGCTTGAGTGCAACAAAAGTTTGGGATGTTTTGTTTTCAGGCTCTTGAACATTTCTTTGGAAACCTTTGAGCAAAACCAAAGCTGCCTATGGAAAGGGTGGGGGGAAGGACTCAGAATCTGAATTTGTTGTTTTACCAAAAAAAAACCCAAACCAAACCAAAACAAAACAACTAAACCCCAACATTTCATATAAATATATAAACATTCTTACTAATATTTTCTAATAAAGAAGAAGTGATTCCATGCCATAGGCAGAGAGCCAGCAACCTGGAGACCCCAAGAACCAAGACTTCAGCTGAATTTCCTGAGATGTAGCTGTTTGTGAAAGAACTACAGAGGAAGTGAGCAAACCTGTAGGAAACAAACCATCCTTGGTGAGTCTTGCTGTGGGGTGGAGATAGTCATGGATTTGGTGACAGAGCTTACATGTGGGGTGAGACACTGGATTTTTCTCAGCACTGTCAGAGTTGCTGTGCCCCTGCTGGGGTTTGTTAGGAAAACAAGAGACTTTCCTGCTGGTACCACACGAGTAACAGCAGCTCTAAGACTGTTCATAAGCCCATTACAACAAACCATTTTATGTGAACTTTTCCAATTAATTTATGCTGAAATCAGAAAGCTATAGGGGGTTCTGGGGTGGATTAGGAGCTGTTTGACAACAAACTTTAAATTGACCATAAATTCTGATTGTGTGTGCTGGTTCTTGTACAGAAGAAACAGTTGTCCTCATGAATAGCTACAGGGCTGTTCAATGAAATGTTGGATACTGAAGTAAAAAGTTAGGCACTGGAGTTCTCCATTTGAAGCTTTCTCTAAGTACTTTTTTTTCATCTGCCCCCTTCTTAATGAAAAAAAATCCTGTATTTCTGCTGTGCTCAAATTAAATGTCAGAACTTAATCCCTATCCTTCAGACTTTAGCCTAGTTCCTTGTTTGGCAAATTTGAAATATGTGTAGATATGAAAGAAGTACTGCAGATTTGTTAGGGCTTGACACCAAATTTAAAAGAAGCAATTTGCTCATCTACACCACCTGACACACTCTGACTTCATCCATTCTGGGGATGGATAAAAACTGACAAAGGAAATTCATTAGTCACAATGCCAGGTGAGCCCAAGATCACGGGGAAAAATAATTTTTTTAAAAATAGAAAGAGAATTTATTCTCAGATGGATATTTTTATACTCCGTGGCAGAATCCTGTTAAAGATCTGAGGAAAAGAAGTTCCTGAAAATGGGGAAGGTCATCTTCTGTGCATTATTTACATCCACCATAAATCAACCTTAGGCTTCTGTTGAAAGACTCTATGTTCAGGTTTGATTGTCTTTTTAATGCAAAATGTTTACATCATTATTTCTAAATGAATGATTCACTTGTTAAAAAGTAACAGAGGGGAAAGAAAAAGACAGCAACAAAAAAAAAAAAACCAACAAAAACACCAAGCTTACGGAATTTCAATAGAAAAGCAAGAACCTGGATCCCTCTAGAGGTCGTTTCTGTAATTTTTGGTAGGAAAAAAAAAGAACTGAACTTGTCTCACAATTCCCTCTCTACAAATAAAGGAAGCTTGTCTATCTCATGTTGTTGCTTATTATCTTGCTAGTATGCTTCTGTTGGGTGGTGAAAGCTGTATAATTATTACACTTGCTCTCCTTCAAACCAGTTCTTGCTTAGTACTGAGTAATGCAGCAGGAGTTTCTGTGTGCACTCATTCAGAGTCTTACATGAATTTCCAAAGGCATCTTTCCTTGAAGAATGTTTTTAGAAAGTGATTTTTTTTATGTCATAAGCCAGTTGCATCAGAAAGGGAGGTTTCCACTTACAATAGTATTGCCAAGGAGCTAATTAAACATGTCAAACGATTAGCAGCCTTAAATATGTCTGAAAAGTCAAAACTTAAATCCCATAGAAGACAAGCCAGGCCATTTTGATGGTGGAAACCTGCAGGCAATGAGCCAAAGGGTGAGTGGTTCCTTGGAAAGGAGCAAGGTAAGGAATAAAGCTTTCTGAGCCCTGCTGGGATAAAAACAAAGGCCACATTTAAGGGAGCACCCAGCTTATGATTAAGTTAATGCCTGTTGAAACTGTGCACAATACATTTTCCACATTAAATGCTTCCAGGGCCTGAAGCATTTCTACTCCAATGGCTTATTCAGGACAATCTGCTCACTGGGGTGTGTGCATCGACTTAAAGGATAGAGATTCCACTGGTGTATCAACAGTCCCTGTGAGACTGTGAAAAAGCTGTGTGAGGTATTGACAAGGTGTCACAATCTGTCCTTCACTGATTGACTGAAAAACAGTGCCACAAAAAAAAAAAAAAAAAAAAAAAAAAAAAAAAAAAAAATAAAAAAAAAAAAAAAAAAAAAAAGTCTTTGTTGTGATCTTGATAAAATTTATCATATAAATTTTGCTGCCAGTTATGTATGTACTTTGTGTAATTTGAGCTGATGGTAAGTAAATACTTTGCAATTTAGAATTCTTCTGGTTCATCTCTGGTTCTTTTTCTGTTTCTGCTGAACATTTATCATTATTATCCTTTCTAGCAAAGTGCTATAATCCTCTATCCCTGTGTCATTCCAGGGGATCCTCCCAAGTATTTGAAAATCAATTTTAATTTTTTAACTAAATTAATATGAAGAGTGATAGAGACATTTATCCTTCTGGCATAGAGAAAAATAATTTTTGATCATTCATTATGTGCAAAATATCCTGTTTTACACCATAAAATGTAATTTCACCCACACGAGTCAATGCTGATGAGGTTGTTTTGAAGAACTAATTTTTCTCTAAAATTACTGGCCATATTCAACTTTGCTGTAGAGCTGAAAAGAATAACATTATAATGAAAGATAAAGATGTGGGAGAATATTCATAAAGGTCATCTACAAAAGAATTTACAGAAAGCACCATCTTTTTGTGCAGCATTATGCTGCCTTGGAAAAAAATCTGTAACTTGTAAATATTGGGCACTACAATATAGTAAAACATAGGCAGATTGTGCACAATTTGGATTGATTTTCTTACCACAAAATGTCAGTGTACCAGACTATAATAATCTGGGGTTCACAGGAAGTACTGCTGGTGTGAAAATCTCTCTCCCTTACTTTTGTTCTGGAGTTCAGCCAAGAACTGTTGATGACAAGGAAGACTCCAGAGGGCTTGGTGTCATTCTCGACTCTGCTTCTCCACTCTGCCCCTTTACATTTTGTCCACGTGCTTGTCCAAAGTTTCATCTCAGAGCAGGAAGAGTTTGTGAGCTGGCACTGGGCACTTTAAAGCAATGCAACTCTTCTGTTCTGGGTTGATCGACTGGGCAATCGATTCATTGTTGTTTACCACTGGTTCAGTAATTAAGTGGGAAGCAATAACTCAGGGGCTGCATCTGCCAGTAAGTGGAGCTCTTTGCTAGCCCAGGGAGGTGTGTCCTCACCAGGAGCCTTGCTTTACCCCTGCACTGAAACCACTGGAGAGTTGGGATTCAGTTCTCCTTTGGCCTTTTTGCAACTTCCATATTATGTTCCTGCTCTGCTGGTTTGTAAAACAAGAGGATGAGAGCTGAAATCAGGTAATTTATAAATTATTTCCACTGAGATTTTATTGCTTTTTTCTCTGACAGCCAGACGTTTTCATTCCCTTTGTCCCTTAAAAGAAAGTGGTGATTTTTTAATTTATGTTTTTGTAAGATAGTAATTTTTGTAAAACAGGTGCAGTTTGCCATACCAGGAATATGGGGAATGGAGGGGACAGTCTTCCTGTACTTTTCACACTGTGTGCTCATTGCCCACTGATGAATATTTATGGGAATAGTTCCTTGGATCAGAATGTCAACATTGTTGTTCCATGTTCTGCATTGTTTCATAAATGGTTTAAAACACAGGGTAGTGCAGTGAAGGATCTTTTAGTGAGAACCACTTTTCCAAGTATCAACTTTATTTTAAATTCTCCTTCTCTTGTGCCATAAACTGTCTTGATTAAGAAGGATTTTTAAAGAAAACGTATAACTTTCCAGTCACATAAAGCAAAGCATGGAAAAAATTATAGTCAATCAACATGAAATGTCAGGATTAATTTCCTAGCTCAGATTCTCAAATGAAATCCAGTTTGAACATACCACTTTCCTGCCCATGCTAGAAGTATGCTGCTTTCTGTATTTTATTGATGCTGAAGTCTCATTTCTTTATTCTGGGATGTGGTTCACTTGGTCTGTTACTCCATGTACAGTGGCAATGTTTTATCCTAGCCATTCTACACAAACACTGGCTAATAGTAATCCAGCCAGCTTTCTGAAAGTTGCTTGTCTGGAACATAACATACACTCTGTAATGCTTGTGGGTTTTCCCTCAGAGCTTGACCTTGTTCTTAGCACCCCATGGTCAAAACAGTATTGCTATTCTTATAGAGGAGCAAGACTATTTTGGCAGGAAAAATATATTATTTTAGGTGTGTGACTATGATTTAATAAGACAGAAAGAGGGAGATGCATCCCCTTCTTACACATCCTCGTGTGCTTAGCAGGGAACTGGCTCTTTCCTCCTGTTGTGTTGAGGATCAGTTAAGCAAGGAGAATTCACCACTCCTTGGCCGTGGCTCTTGCTGACTCCATGGCTTCAAACTGGAGGGGGAGTGAGAGTGGATTTCTGAAAAGGTTTAAAAGAATTAACCCCCTTTTTTAAGTGCTTCTGAGGAGTATCAGTAAGTGAATGAGCAATGTCAGTCATGGTAGTAACTAAAAAGTCCAAGAAAGTAGAGTTTGCACCCCACTGGGCGGGTGGAGGCATAGTCTGGGAGATGGATTAAGTGAATTAGCACATGGTGGAGTCAGAAATTGTATCCAGCTCTCTTGTGCTCAAATCCTACTCCATGAGGCCTCTCACTTTCCCTCCTTCTGAAAATATTGGTGTTCTGAGCCAGCATTAGCTTTCTCTTCTTTCCTTGCCAGGACAGAGCTCCCTGGAAATGCTTTGTAACCTTCCATGCTTGTCCAAGTCTTTATAGCCCTGGACATATTCAAGCAGAGCTTTGAAGGAGACCTTCAAACTAACTCTGGGAACTCTGGAAATGAGGGAAGTTCAAAACAGCAAAGTAAGGAAGTGGAAATACAACAGGTTTGTAAATTAGTAGCACAAGGCTATGACAGCCTTTGCAAAGCTGCCTTCTGCTCCCAGGTTTAGTTTTTGACTCTTCACAACTTTCTGAGCTGCAAGTAATCATATGGATTCTGACTTCCAGATTTGCTCTTGTGTCCCTGAAGCTTCTTGAAGATTCTTACCCTGAGTTTGCTCAGCATCTTTTGTTAAAAGATGCTTTGCCACTCTCACTGCTGAGCAAAGGTTATCACATCCTGTGCAAAATCAAGAGGTGCATTACACTGGAAAAATGTTATTTTGCATCAACAACCTCCTTGAACCTGCCCGTGTCAGTCTCCAGACTGTATCTGGGACAGTCATGCCATGTTCCTCCTCATGGCAAAATCACATAATAATAAATAATGAAGAAAAACTGGGAATGTGCTCACGTAGGATCTAGATTTCTGATTCTGAGGCCTTTATCCAGTCAGGGGGAAAATTGCTGTTCTTTTTTGAACATTGTGTAAAATAAGAGTTTATTTACAGATAAAGAAATAACAGAAGAGTGAAATGGTATAAAACGTCACATACTGACTCTTTGCTTCCTCAGAAAGAGTACATAGTCTGTCTGTTTTTGTTTTTCTTCTACCTTTGTTTTTTTACTCCGTAGGGACAATATTTTTTATCTTGTTTTGTTGTTTGAAGGTGTGAACCCTTCCATGGGCTTTATGTTTGGTGCCACTTAGAGAAAGATGGAAATTTGTGTGGTACACATATTTTCTCACTATGTCTTTTTGGTTAACCTTTTTCATAAAATCTCTGTCCAGGAGCCAAATATAAATTTAAAACACTTGCTCCAGTGCTGATTGAACCTGCTGAACCGGTGGATGTCTCTATGACACACATGTATCATACTCTGGTTTCAGCCTCTGAATACATGAGCTGCTTTTTCCCCCCTCCAAAAAGGTGTGGTTGGCCAGTGGAAGTTCTGTCCTGCAGCTCCCATTGCTGCCAGTTCCTCGTGTAGTAAAGCCTGTGGTTCCAGTGGTGCTGTGAACTTCATCACCTCTGAAAGCATTTCTGCACATGCTGGGCTGTAAAGTGACTCTTGCCAGGTGGTTTCTGTGCTCAAGGACATCTGCTCTGCCTCTCATAACTTCTCCTAATTGTAAATGCTGTTGGGCCTGGGCCTGAGCCTCGCTCTTACTTTCACCACTGATTAATGAGTGCAGTTTCTGTAGCCTGCTCTGAAATTACACCCAGTTACAGTGCTCTGGGGCAGGCAGAGAGGAATTTCCCACCCTTCCATATTGTCTGTGATCTCAGGTGAGGAAATATTACATTGCCAAGCACAGTATCTCTTATTTGTTGGGTGGTTCCCCTCGGTTTATATAAAAATTGCTGGAAAAAAAAATTAAATGGCAGTTAATTAATTTGTAGGGCTGTTTTGGGTCTTGAAAATTTCAAGGCAAATTTATCTAAAATGCCAAAAGATTTTAAATGTGCTGTTTCAGAAGTACCACAGGTCCTTGGAAATATCCCTTCCTGGAATGCAGCCTTCTAAATGTTTAATTTAACAGCTGACAATAGGGCTCAGGCTCTTCAGGCTGAGAGCTTCCAGAAGTTTATTCAGTTTGTTTGTCTGGATAGAGAAGCGACACAGCATGTAATTGAATAAACAATGGTTTAATTAATTTTTCAGTCTTGCAGTGTAGCTCATTTGCACATGTGAATGATTACCTGTTTGGCAGATGCTGGTTTCAGATCATAAAGAGACCAAAGACACAAAAAGTGGCTTTTCAGTCCCCATCTGTGCTTTACTACTGGTAAAAGTACTATAAATCTCCCACCTTTTTTATAGCTAATACAGACATACTGTGATGCTCGTTTGAAAGTGCTTTCTTTCACTTCAACATGGACACTACCAGGCTTTGGTTGGGTTGACAGGGTTGGATGAAGCACCACAGAAACATTGCCAGCTTAGTTTGCTTTCTCCCTTCTGAACACAGGGCTGGGAATAAGAGAAGCCTGAGCAAGAGGAACTTGGCCATTCCTACATCTAATATGTAGTTTCAAGCTTTGGGGTTGTACTTTTGGCTTGGTTTTCTGCTTGTTTGTTTTGTCTCTTTCTACCCAAGCAAACACGGCATTTTTAAAGGGCAGATACATTTTGAAAAAAAACCACAATAAAAGGAAAGAAAATCACAATAATCAGACTGAGTTAAGGTCAAAGATAGAGTCGGTTAAAGTCATCACTCCAAGTTGCTCTGTAGTTTTCCTGGGCTGCATCACAGCTCCTCAGCCTTATGCTGGGCACTGCCAGTCCTGTTTGCTTGCTTGTCTTTCTCCATGTCTCAGTCTTTTTTTAGAAGTCCTGAGCCACAGCTGTATGGAGAAAGAATACACAAACACTAAAGCTTTGTATGAAATACAAAGTTGGTTTTGAACCTCGGTTAGGCTGAAGGAATCACACTGAGAGCTTAAAACCTCCAGTTTTTTGCTGGTTTTGTCTTAAAGTGCCATTTTTATAATCCTGATATTTTTACCATTTTTAATCTGTGCTTTGTTAGTGATTTCAGGAAAAAAGGCAAGCATGAAATTATTGAGAAACTTCAGTTCCTGACACAGGTGGTGTGACTGGAGGGGTAATTTAGCAAGTAGTATGAAAATGTTAGGAATGTTCAGGCTGTGTTTACATTGCCCTGTATGTTTTTCAGCTCCATTGATGTGGAAATACAGCAAAGGTCTAACTGCAAAAAGAATTTGAATGAGTGTTAACTGAAATAAGTAAAGCCCCAGCAAAGATTTCTTCATTGTAATCAGGCCAAGCATGTCAGAAAGTCTTTGGTTATACAGATTACATCATCTGGTAGCATCTGTAGATCATGTGGATTGAAAATAAGCAAATCCTTTGCAAAGAATTAGAATAATAGTAGGTGTAGAGAGTCCTAAGCAACTTTTAAGTCTCCAGAAAAAGTATTTTCTGGCCTGCACCATTCTGAACAATAATCAGTTAATACCACAACTGATCACTCTCTCAGCGAAATCTGCACAAGAGAAAAGTAACAGAGGGGACCTCCCATCTCCTTCATGAGCCATAGATTTGGGGAAAGAAACATCCACGGGTGTGCACCAACAGCCAGAACCTGGGAAACTGAGGAAGATGTTGGCTCAAAGCATAAAAGTCAAACTGAAGGCTCAGCAAGCAAGATGTTCAAAGTGAAAAGCAGCCCCAGCTACCACGTGGCTGACACGGAACTGGAGTGGGAGCTTTTGAAGTGCTGGCTGGATCTCTGGTGGGAAGGCTGTGTTCTCTCCACCCATTCCCTGGAAAAGCCTCTGGTGTTGGGCTGTTGGCTTTACTTATTTCTGGAATGTCCTTTGTGCTAATAGAATTGTCTCTGGGCCAATACAGTAAGAAGTTTCTTCCTAAAAAGAAAAAAGGCAAAACCAGAAACAACAAAACCAACAATTAAAACCACAATAATAGGATTTAGAAACAAAACTAAATAAGTTTGTAGTAGCAGACTGGCTGTTAACCTTTTCTGTACAGACTGTTGTGATTTATTTTTGGAACATGGTACTAAGCTCTAGGTTTATTCATGAATACTCTGAGAAATTTACTTTCCTTTTATTACAGGACAGAAGATCCCACAACTCTCTGATCTTCTTTTCTTTCACTTTCTGCCTTATAGTTTGAAAGACTCTTTTTTTTTTTTTTTCCTGCTGGCTCCCCTGAGTTATATTTCTTGGCTTTTTACAGAATTTCTGTGCACCAACTCTTCTCACATAATATAACTAAATCCATATGTCCAATTCATACAATTGAACACAAAACTCTGGCAGATGCCCTCTCAGGATCTGGCTACCACTTTGGCATTTTTCAGCCCATACAGTTTTTTATGAGATTTTTGCACATGCAGCTCTAACATTTGGCAATTGGAAATCAAAGCACCTTCTTTCCTACTGGAGATCTTAAATAATATTTTAAAGACTGGGTTCCCATTTTTTACATTCAAAGCAGAGTGACTTTAAAATTAGCTGCCCTGTTTTCCTAGTCCTTCCTGTTTTTCAAAGACATGCTAGAAATTTGAAGACATTTGTTTAAAAAGGGATGGAAACTTCAGCATTTTGCCTGATGTTCCTCTGTCTGCTTTGAAACACAGGTTGGATCAGCAGCCTGTACTTGGTTGCAGATGTTGTTCTGATTCTTGCTGAGCTACATGAGAGCTGAAGCAGTGGAAGCAGTGGGTTGTGGGTTGTGTTTGTCCATTGCATTTCAGAGCACCTCATCTTCCCCATCAAAATCAGCTCTGCCAGTTCTCTGCTTTTGATTTAGACAGAAAAAGGCACAACAGTATTCAAGCTCTTGCAACAGGCAAAGTCAGCTCAGGTTCCTCATCTGAAGACTGTCATTTTGGTTCATATGCCTGTGAAATGAAGCCCTGTGTTCATGTGTCCTTGTTCTGTGACCAAACTCTGTAAATGAAAAAGATTAAACCCTGAAAGACGTGCTCACAATGTACTTCTCCTGCACTGAGCCTGAAAAAAAAGTCAAGCTGTAAAAACTGTCTGAGCTACCAGAAGGAGCTGTGAGGAAGTATGAGTGGTTCAGAAAATATTTGGAGAGAATATGTGTTTATACAGTAAATTAATTTCAAACAAAAACAATTTATCTTGTCTGAAGATTTGCATGGGTTTTATTGCAATTGAATTAGAAAAACAAGAACAGGATGCTTGAAAATTCTTAACCTATTTAAAAACAGCACAAGGCACTCTCTATTTTAGAACGGGATTTAATTGCTTTTTGTAAAATGCATTGGCAGGACAGTCATTTTCTCACCAGCAGGTAACAGCAGTTCCAAAAAATGTGCTTTCTCCAATGTAGCTGTAGGAACTGTTGCTACCTAGAAACTAACATGGTCATTAATCAAAACAAAAAGAACAAACTGTTATGTAAAGCAATAATTTTGCCAGGCAAGTACTTTGAGTCTACCTAAAACAGATGATCAGAACATACTATTCAGCTCTTGGTTTATTGTCTCCATAAAAACTTGGAAGAATACATGTCTGGTCCAGTAAATGTTTTTTTCCAGGCACAAATATAATGGAGTTCTGTAAGTGGTTTTGGGGATTTTTTTGGTGGACTTTTTTCATTTGTTGATTGCTAGTTTTGGGTTTGTTTTCTTTTTTTTTTTCTTTTTTTGGTTGGTTGGGGTTTTTAATCTTTTTAGTTCTTCAAGCATTTTTACCTTTTTGTGTCTGGCTTCTTGCTGTGGTGGTTCAAGCACGTGCACTGCCCACCTTGATTGCACTGGGAGTGCTGGAAGGGAGTGAACACCAGCGGGAAGTTTCCCTGGGGGTGTTTTTGTCAATAGGTTTGTTGCTGGTGATAACACAGACATGTTTAGGAGGATCTGAAGTAGTCTAAGGATAACTAAAAGGATGAAAACAAGCACAAGGAAGTTTATGCTGACTCTCAGGGAAAAATACTCTTTGTATTGCATCCTGTTAAATTCCCTAAAAAGTCACCAGGAAACCGGTGCTTGGAGTCATTTTGGACTGAAATTTGAGGTTCATTTGCAGGAAACTGTTTTGGCAGGACAAGGGACCCTTCTGACCCAAGATTAATCTTAGCATTTATAGCAAATGTCGTGACTCCACAGGCCTTGCTGAGCTCTGGTACCTTTCTCAGTTTGAGTGTCCAAGTGCCTGGCATGAACATTTCACTTCAGCACTGGGGATCCCTATTCACTGGGGATAACACCATTCATCTGCAAAATATTCATTGACCCAAGAGACATTTCAGGCACTATTGTGTTGTCTTAGCAAGTATATAAATTATACAGATCTTTCCTAAGCAGACTCCTGTAATTGCAGCTCGAGCAGCCAATTTTCTCATAACTTACAGTAAATGGGAGAGAGGAAATAAATTAGTTAGAAACCTGAGCTTGAATAAGAAGTTTTTTGGTTAGAAATAATTCAATAGTCACTCAGCTATTTATTTTGTGTTTTTATTCCATTTCAGAGAGGCTGTACAAAAAAGGAGTACAGGAACTGAAGCAAAGAAAAAATGAAGTGAAATTCAGATATGGCATTGCAAAGTGTTTAATAATAATATACTACATTTATCCTACATGGGCTACTTATTGGCTCCAGTAAGCTGCTTCTTTCATCCCTGTTATGCTCAATTTGATTTTGCTGTCCCTTTTTTATAGGGATACGTTTTTAAATTATGTGCTTGCTCGCTTGTGACTCCTGCTCTCCTAAATGGTTGGGGATTTGGAAAACCATGTCTTACTTTTTCTACTCCTTCGTATTGTTGTAGAGGCTGAAGAAGTATTTTCTAATTTCAATTTCAATTATTTTTGGGCTAAAGGAGTGACTGAACACAGATTACCTCCTCCTGGTCCTCCCACAGGCAATTTACCCCTGGCAAAAAGAGAATACTCTAAATTCCTTTTCTGTACAGTGATCTTTGTGTCTGTTATAACAAAGGCATCATAAGAAGTTTTTAAATATTAAAGAATGCAAGATTTTTCTTGTATATAATCTGCACAGCTAGAGCATTATAAAAAAGGATTTATAAGGCTTTTTCCTCATTTGCTTGATAAAACGAACAGAAACACTCAATAAAAAAGAGCTTGCTTGGTTTGGTATGCACACCAGAATGCTTGGTAAGCTGCCCCAGCTGTAAAAGAGTGTGATCCTTTCTATGGCATTCTCATGAGTGACACCTTGCTTTATATCCTGGTTAGAGAGATATTTTTTTGGCTACTGTTTTGGTAGACATTTTTGACCTTGTACCTTGCTTTTATTATTTTAGAGCCTTTTTCTGGTGAACCAATGCAAGTCACTTGCACAGAAGTTCCGTCCTATGACTCTTTGAGGTTATTTTATTCACTTTTATATTAACAAAAAACAGCAGAGGGAAACCATGAATGTATTACTTTCCAATTCATTTTTGCCCAGGTCATAAATAATGGTATATCAAGTTGTTACTTAAAGCAGATATGCTTTTATATAATAAGATTAGACTTTGTTAAAACTGACGGGTAGAAAAACTACTTCCACCTCTCCCTCTTTGCTATCATCTTTGTTCAGTGCTTGGAAACCACTGACCTGTAAGAGTCTCTGAGAAATCCCAACGTGATATGTGGGAAGCAGTCAAGTGTCACTGCTGGTCTCTGGCTTGTACAGCTTCCCAGATCCCACAGATGTGATTTAAACAGCTCTAAACCTGCTCTTACACAACACTTGTTGTAATTGTGCTTTTCTAAAGCCTTGAGTTTATAAAAGACACAATTGGTATAAAGCCACCTTGAGTCTTCTTAATACTTGTTCAGCCCTAGGCTAAATACAACTCACAGCTCTCTGATTGTATCTAAAAATGCTTCAGTGAATAATTTCAAGTCTTTTCTGAATACTTCTAGGTATTATTCTCTGGTGTCTCGAGAAACTTTTTTTATTTATTGTGATCACTATAATGCAAAAGTGACTACTTTCTTTAGGTTTACACTTACATACTATTAGCTTCAAATCTGCTCAGAAATAACATACTGTGGGATAACGTGGTGCATAAAAAATCATTCTGCCTTTGAACTCTATTTGGCCTATCAAGAATTCAGTGAAAAATCACGAGTACCTGAGCTTACAAAGACAACAGACTGAGGTTTTCAGTCAACTCGTACAGCAAGCTCTGTGACATGGACTTGAAACACCCTGTGACCATTTATTCATTAGCAAGAAATCAAAATAGTTTGTTATTCAAAGGAACAAATGTAACAATATGCTATTACTGTCAATTCAGTAGCTTCCCAAACCAATTCTAAATTAACTGGTTTAACAAAGCTGATTTTCTTCCTGGAGAGGATGGCCAGGGGGAAAAAAAAGCAAAACAAAACCAGACCAAAATCAAATAAACAAATAAACCCCACAAAAATCCCCCCGTGATATTTGGAGCTATGAGGCCAATTTACAGAAGTGTTGCATGCATTTATACACTCAAAGAGATGGAAGATAAAAGCACAGACTGTAGGACCAGAACTTCTTGACTCAAATCAGAATTCTAAATCAAAATGAGTAGCTAGGCGTTTGATAATTGTAAACTAGTATGTAATTGCCTGCATCAGGCAACATAATTTGATATGAAACCCCTTGAAGAGCTTTCCTCTTTTTTTCTAGATATAATCTGAAAGGATTACATCTCTTATCCTCACCTTTATGCTAATTGGAGCTCTGTGGAGTTGTATTTAGTATCTTTTGCTCAGAAGAATAATATTGTGAAGAATATTTTATCTTCTCTGGTTGTTTCATGCAAACAGGCCATTAGTGAGATGGGCCAGAAGGAAGGGCTGTAAAGCAAATATCAATAATTGCCATTTCCACTCTCCCAGGGGCTCAGGGGCAGTACTGAGACACTGCTCAGCCTGGATGTGTCCTTGGCAGGGGTTGTGCCTACTCCGAGTTTGGAAGTGCTTGGAAAAGGGTAGGTGACCCTGTGCATCACCAGGTGCTCATTGCCAGTGGGGTTCCCATTCTAAGAATTTCTGCAAGCCTAAGAAATAAGCTGTATTTCACTGCAGTTTATCACTAGATTTTTTTCATCGTAAAAATCTGGAGATGAAGTATTTCTGCAATAAAATTAATCTTTGTTTGTAGATTCTATTGCATGTGCTAGCTTTTCTTATCTCAGGAATTAACCTCTAGTACCAAAACCCACCATAAACTGTAAAAATTAAAGAGGACACTAAAAACGTAGAATTAAAAAAGACGTAAATCAAATTAAAATTAACAATAAGTTTTCTAGTTGAGCTGTTTATTGCCATTCATATTAAATTTTATGGGAGAATAAAAACGTCTGTTATTTCTGTGCATCTGACCATAAAATTGCAAACTTACCCATTAGTTAGAATAATGATGTTCAAATCAAACATCCATTCTGATTGACCAAACCATCCGAAATTTAAAAATATTTGAAATTAACGGCATGGAAAACAATATATTTAAACCAAGTCTATACAAAGTTAATATATCTCAGTGTAAGTAGGTTTGGCATTATCAGCTTTAGATTACAAATTGTTATCTGCAATAAGAAATCTCCATTAGCATCATTTACAAGAATCCTTTCACAGAAATACACTTGAGTCACAAGTATAGCAAGTGTCTGAAAAGTGATGTAAAATCACTGCTAGAAAATTTGACAGTGACAAAAAAACCCCAATAAAGTAGCAATAAATAATGGTGCTAGGTAAGTCCTACAGCTCAGCTTCAGTGAGCAAGCATGTTTGCTGTAACAGTGCAGATTACGGTTGCTATGGAAGAAGAACCCTTTATGACTAAATATTCAAGTTTGTATAATCAGTAGAAGTTTCCTAAGTTCAGCCACAGTTTCCCATCAAGTTTCTTTTTGGTCTTAGGTGTTGCTGTTTTGGCTGTCCTGAGTTTTTATTTGAGTCTGGGAATTTAAAAGCCTCAAAAAAATTTGAAATAAGTGAGGCTGGTTTTCACATCAAAATGTGAAAAGGGCGAGTTTCACAAGGTTGCAACAGGAAGCCAAAATCAGAACTTTTATTTCTAAGCCTGATACCAAGGCAGCTGCAAGGATCTGAAACCTGTGATGTGATTTGCACCGTATCCACTTCTTTTTGAAACTGGATAAGTTTTCAGTAATCTTCTATTTATTATGTGCTTTCTCTAGCTCTAATATTTAGCCTCTAATCTTGCTCTTGTTAAAACATCCTGTTGTTGCAGAACTTCACTTTGTGATGATTCACCCTGCCAAGATGTATTTCTGTTGAATTATGACAGTGTTGCTGAGTCTTTATTCTTTTTTTTAATGGCATATTTAAAGATAAATAGCTCATACCTGAGATGCAAATTCTTTTATGTGACTAAAATAGGTGATAACCAGCTCAGACTAATTCATTGCTCTGTGACCTCAGGTAGGACAGTTCAGTTCTCTGTAGAAAACATCCTTATCTATAAAATGTGAATGACATCACTTCATTTATTACCTAAAAAGAAAGCAGCTACAGAGCTTTTTGCCTCTAGCACTGTGATAACGCACATCTGAGAGTGTTTTACATCCAGCACAAGCATTTCAACCTTTGGGTACTTATGCAGGGATTTGGGAGTCTACTTTAGGACAACCAAACAGTAGTTTTTTCTGTTCCTTACTGAACCTGCCATGTAAAGAGTTCCATTTGTGAGTGCAATGCATTTGATTTGCTTGGTGAGGGGAATGCAGAATAGGCACAAATATCTTTCATGACTCTAAGTGGGGGGAATGCTAAAGGCCATAGTTTGTTTTTAATTTTTATTTTCATTGTCAGTTGTGTGTATTAAAACTATAAACCATTTCTAACGGCCTTGCTCTAAGGGGTTGGATTAATTTCTTTTCTCTTCCAAACTGCTCAGAAATGCAGTTCATTCTTTTTCTCATGCTTTATGACTTTAAAAATTATTTATTTTTATTATATCACTTACTGTGGTATTAGACTTCCTCTAACCCACAGTTTATCTCCATCTTGTCTTGCAGACTCACAGGAAAGTTCCTCCTCTCCCAGGCACTTCATCTCTCATACAGGTAACTCCTTCCTGCTAAGCTGTTATTGAACAAAGTGTATTTGTTCTTCTACCCATTTGAAAATCACAAGGCACCAAATACACTTAGAACATATCAATTAATTTATCTCACAGTTTCTTCTGCAAAGGATTGTAATTACTCAGGACAGAGCACATGTCTAAATGGCACTCCTAAACCTCATCTTAAATTCATGTTGTGCTTTCCATGTAGTACAGAGACATCTAAGGGAGGCTTCTGCAGATTAGCTACAAAATAAGCATGGCTCAGTTCTTACAGCTTTGTTTAAGGAAAATCTACAGAGGTATGTTTATAGATAGATAATATTTTTGTCATTTTTTATTCCTCCTACTTCCAAATTCTAAACACATCTTCAGAACATTAAGCTGTAGAGGATTTTTGCACTGTTGGCTGGAAGGAGAAGTGTCTGCCCAGGAGAAGTACTGTTTTGTAAGGCCTCATTGGATTTTGAACTTGCATGTGCTTTCAGATAAAAAGGAGCACCTTGCAGGACTCTGACTGGCACACTTAAATAACAGGAGCATTTAACGCTCAGCTCTTTTTGTCTTTCTTTATAAGTTGAGCTTCATTTGTGGGATTTGATTTACATGAAACACGGAACAGGACAAGGTTGCCATTGTATTGCTCTGCTATTGCCATATAATGCCACCCCTCACAGATTAAAAGGGTGATGGTATGATGTTTCTCTGTCTGGGTGCAATGATATTCAATATGCTTTTTGAAGAGCTGTATGGTCAAAGGCAGGGAAACCAGAGATTTTCTTCTGACCTTTCTCATGTCCTTCATAGAATTTTGATAGAGTGGGAAAAAGACTCCTAGGTCTGTAAGGTCTTCTTAAAACAAACAAAGGGATGTGGATCTGGTATCAGGTAGCCAGTATCTTGAAGAACAAGAAATCATTTAAAAGTTGACACAGATTGAGTCTTTTATTTAAATTCTGATGAGCTGTAAATAAATTTTGATTGCCCTAAAATCAGTGAAATAGAGCACTTCAGAAAAGTTTTAGGGATGACATTACTGTTCTCTAAAGAGATGACTCCATCACTATTTTTTCACTCCCTGCCTCCAGTGTGGAGGTGCTCTTGTCCAAAAATAATGCACCTGAGGGAGGGCTGGCAGCTTACAGGTTTCTTTGCATCCTGTCTTTTTTTCCTTGGTGCTTTATAAATTGATTGCTGCTTGCAGACAGAAAACGGCCTGCAGGTTGTAAGATGGTACAAGCATTAGATTTAGCCTGCTTTGTATAAAGGAAACTATGATGCAGGGTTCAGTGAAAAGACAGGCAAATGGCTTTGCTTCTTGTGCCTTCCTTTTTAAAACTCAGGGAGTAACGATGCCCTGAGCGCACTGAAGAGCTTGGGACAGAGACTGGAAGATTTATTTGAGGTTTTTATGGTTGGGCTTGTTCTGTGCCTGTCTGATCCATCTGCCTGGGTCTGATCATGTCTGATCTGGATCACAGAACCAGACAAATGTCTCTGCCCTTAGCCTGAGCTGGGAGATTCTTTATTGTGTAGCAGACTTTCCTTCCCTCTCCTATTCCCTCGGTATCTGAGCCAACGGTTTGAGAAGTAAAAAACACCAGTAAGTCTGCTATTTTATAGCTGGTTTGTGTATTGGAATCTCACCTTTCAGCATGGTCTTTATATGTGTTAAATGATTGAAAACTGTAACAGAATAAGCTGTGGTATGTATGTCTTGGGGCATAACACATAGACCAGTCACCTTTTTTTTCCATTAGCTTGTGGATTTGCAAGGATGGGAGACAATAAACCCTACAATTTTTTAAATTCGTTGCTCCCTTTTTGTTTTGCAGGATATACAGGGAGAAAGCCCATAGTGAATAAAATTTAGTAGCTATTGATGTGCTACCAAATAAAAATAACTCAATATCTATACAGCAAGTCTGGTTATCATAAGCAGACATAAAAAGCAGTACAAATTTAATTAAACAATTTGTGTTATTGTTATCCTTCAACCTCAAATAGAGCAGGAAAGAGTAATATCAAAACTGCTGAACCACATACTAGGAGATTTGCAGATGTTTATAATTCAACTCAAGAAAATAAATAAGATCACAATTAGTTTTAAGTCAGTGGTTATAACATGAAGTTGTCTGAATGAGGTTCTCCCTGAATAAAGGTATGTCTCACTAGAGAAGAGAAATGAAAAATAAATTACTTTACCCCATAGATATGGTCTGCCATTTGTATTGGAGGCATCTGTAGCTGTTCTAGGAATGCTCTGTCTAGAAATACATGGAAGATGATCCAACTGGGTTTTTGCTTCCACAGTCTACTCCTCTGCTGGGCTTTGTTTGAGCACAGCAGAACTGTAAGCCCAGAGCATATCACAGAGTGATATTTCTGATCATTTCGAACACAGAGTCTATAAAATATTCATAAAACCTCTGCAATTTGAATTAGCCTTTCAAGTAATAAAAAGAAATACATCAAAGGAACACAATAAATGAGGGTGTCCCTCTACTACATGTGATATGAAGCATGAGGATTTCTTTTCAGTATTTGATTCATGAAAAGTAAATGAGGCATTTTCTGATGCAACAATTATGGGATTTCATAGAGTATGAAAGAGTAACAAGAAAGATACTGTGTTATTGTTAACGGCTCCATTTCTTACCATCTAAACTAATGAGCACCTTTGATCTCCTCTGATTTCTTCATGCTTCGTTGTTTCCATCACTGTCAAAAGCCCACTTCTTCACTTTTCTTGGGAAATAATCTGCATAATGCAAAGTGACTGTTTGTGGAGTGCAGTGAGTATTCCGCCAGCTAGGAGGAAAGGGCATCATCTGATAAAAGGAGACACATCCTTGAGACAGCTACAAAATTAGATAATTTTAGCAGAGAGCATATTTTTTTTTTCCTACCAGTCAGGATTTAAACAAAGAAGTCATTCCACATTTGGCAAATAATTTTGCTTCTGCAAGGAAAACATAGCACTGAATGAAAAGAGTTAAGGTTTTCTTTTTTTCTCAGGTAATGTTGTTCTTTGAACATTTTCAACTACCTGTTTAATGAAAAAGATAAAAACCTGAGAAACTGTGATAGTTATTGTTCCAGTGATATAGGCAATGTTCATGCCATCTTTTTATGAGTGCATCTTTAATTTCAGTTCTCAGATTCCTACATCACTAAGTTTTGCTTTTGGTCCCCAAACATCAGATAACAATGTAGGAGGATACCTGTCATCTTACATATTGCTGGCCTACAAGTTTGAATAAATTTCTTTGAAGCATTGACGTTGGATATTAAAATGTAAGTCTCTAATCCTAGTGCCTCTTAAATTTGAAAGTGCTCCTTAATTTTAATAGTGCCTGCCTCAAGTATACCTATATGGATCTTTACAGGGTTTATTAGATGTATTTCCATAAGGAACAAGACAGAAGGATTTTAAAGACTTTCAATTACAAATGTGTGTGTAGGCAGCACAGGATGATTATATTTGAATGTTTCTGTAACAAATAGAAATCATAATTTAAAAAAAAACAAACAAAAAAAACCCAAATAAAAATCATAATTTAAAAAGCAAATCCTTTGTCACAAATAGGTAATGCTGGTATGGTAGATTCCAGAAAAGAGAAGATCCTGCATGTGATACAGGACCTCATTCACTCTGCATTTATGCCCAGCCCAGTTCCCATTGGCTTCAGAGGATTTACACCGATGTGAACGACCTGTGAACCCACCTGAAGGTTGCCGTGTTCAGGAAGGTAATTTAAAGCCTTTTCTGTCTCTAAACAGGCTGAATTTTCAAACTGAAAGCAAGGGTAAAGTGCAGCTACAATGTGAGCTGTCCATCCCAGGTGTCCAGGCAGGAACTGGGGGCTGTCAGCTCTGCAGCACATCAAGCACATCACAGTGCCCTCCCCTGCCCTCAGGAATTGATCCCAGTGAGACCAAAAAATGGACAGAGCTGAAGAGGCCACAGATTGCCCATCTTACTGCTCTGCAAAATATCTGACTAGAGAAAGGTGAACTAAATTCTGATGTTCCTTTTTGAAACTAACCTTCCTTAAACAGCACCAAGAAAACAAACCAAGCAAGAACCAGTTTAACTCAAAGAAGCAGTGTGAGAGCTCAGCACTAAGCCAGCTTGTCCCTAGAGGAAGGATAACACACTCAGTTCCTCCTCTCATCATCCACGCCTGGGAATATCTTGATCAATATCAGAGCTGAATGCAATATGTAAAAGAGATTACATTTCATAAGACATATTTTAAATTATACATTTCCACACGCTGTATTAATAAGAAATGCAATTTTATCTGATTTTAATACTTTAATGTTAGCTTCCATTATTTGCACAGTAAGCAAATGAAGAGATGCACACAAAATCTGCATTTAATTAGATAGGACATGCTATCACTTACTGACTGACATAAGTAGAATACATTAACTACAAGCATTATATAATTCTTTTATGTCCTTAGATGATGCACAGTAACACAACAGTTGCATTTCATGCTGACTGCCAAAACCCAGCCATCTGTGTTTTCTTAAAAATATAAAGTTAAACTTTTGCAGAATGTAAACTGACATTTTCTTTTTTTGTGTTTGTTTGTTTGTTTGATAGTTTTTTGGTTTGGGGTTTTTTTGTTTGTTTGTTTGGGGTTTTATTGGGGGGTTTTTTTGTGTGTGTGGCTGATATTATTTACTACATTTATCCACCTTTATAAAGCATTTGTTTTTTCTTTCAAATACTATCCTTTCAGTCTTTCATTAATTCTACTTATAATGACCAAATTAAAATACTCCACAATTCTTCCTGGTCTTGCTGGTATTACTGTCAGTGGCAACTTCATTTACCTAAATGTGTTATTATGATGCCACATACAAGCACACCAGATGAAAGAACTGAAAGGAGAAGGAGTCTGAAGAGGGGAATTTAGCAAGACTGGGCCTTGACCCAGGGAAATGTCTGCCTTCAGGTATTTCCAGATTCTACTGCAGAATGAAATTGCTTTTTCACTTTTTAGCTCCCGTGGAGCATGGTCTAAATGCCTGTGTGATTCATCAATGTCCCTGACAATTCTCTGAGACATCTCCTCATGGCCTTACTGATGCTGTTTTGGTCCTTGCTGCTCCCTGAGGAGGAGGGTTGGAGGAGCCCTGCTCTGCCAGAGGCTGGTACCTTCTGGCACCGCTTGGGCTGAGCCAGCCACTCAACCAGCCTTGTCCCTCCCTGCAAAATTGGAGCCCCAGGATGGATTTTCACTCCAGCAGCAGCACTATTCATTATGGACAAATAACAGATGTTGGTTCTTGCTGCTGTGTTATAGCTGCTGGTGACCAACAAACCCAGGGCAGTAATCAGTTGTGGTTTCTCCATTCTCTCGGGCTGCTTTTCCTCTCTGAGGTGCTGTTCTAACTCTTTCATTACAGTGGCATCTGAGCACCTCATTAGATGCATCCAGCACTGCAGCTGCAAGAGGCCACCTCCCACACCTGCAGAGATCTTCAGAGGGGTTCATGCAGATGGTCCCTGCTCAGAGGTCACCATGAGCTCACCTGAACACCTCCCTGGCTTGGCTTTGTGTCCCACAGCACCCTGCCTGGACCATGGTGAGCACCTTCATTTCCTGTTGTTTGGGTTTTTTCTTGGTTGTTCATTGCCACTGGGTGAAAAGCATTTGTTGTGCATAATTTACATAGAAAACTGTTAGGCCATATTAAAACTTTTTTTTTATTATTATTTATAGGAGAAGAGTCAAAATAAAACCAGAACCATTAAATTCCTGCCCATCTCAAGGGGTCTGGTTTTCAGTAGCTCCTTCTACTTACACATGGCTTTTTGATTTTCCCTCAGAGCAGACTCTTGCTTCTGTTCAGGAAACCTTTATATCTTTATTCATAGCTGCCTACATAAATTCTTGGGTTGTTATTTATGCTTTTATGATAATGCCCCTTTCATCTTAAAATACTGCACTGAATTTGTCTTAATTTTATGTTAAAGGTTACACTGACAAAGGCTGATAAAACACATGGAGCATTATTTGTATTTACTTACAAAGCTTTAGTATCCAGGACAACACCATTATTTCTATAAAGTATTATCCCATAAAGTTCATTTTGGAAGTGAATGCCGTATCTCATTTTGCTTTGACATGCAAATGCATTTAAGCCTATCTATCTAAGCCTTCACAGCACATCCATCACACCAGAAGTGTGCTCGTGCCAGTGAATCAAAAGCTACAGCAGCAGTTAACAAGCAGTGAGCTAATTAATGGCTCAAACAAAAAGTTTTAAGAGTGATTTTTTTTTTTCAGGGACTTCACTCAAAAGTGACTGAGAAGGAAATGCCTTTTTAAAATTTTTATATAATGTCACACTAAATGAGCCATAAAGAAACAATATAGAAAATACATAGCTTGGAATTTATGAGGACATTTTACAACTACTAAAGACCACGTTTAAAGGTCTATATTTTAAATATAGCTGAGGGACCTTTGAAAACAGATTTACCAGCAAGGTCATCTTTAAAAATGGAAAGGAAGAAAACCAGTCCCAAATGTTACAATCAGGAACACAACAAAGCCCAGAATTGCTGGACAAGAGAGGAAGAATGGACACTAAAATGCTAAGAAATCTTTATGTAGGTCATATTTATTTGAATCCAAAGAGAAATCCTGACTGTCAGTCACCTCAATGAAAAATGGCATTGCAGCTGGCTTTCAAAAAGTAGAAGGCCTTTTGGACCAGCCATCCTCACTGGCTGCTTAAAACTGCTGCCATTCACCAGCTTAGCTGATGAAGTGCTTCTGCATCTCAGAACATACAAATCTTGCCTCATGAGGAAACATTTGTCAAAACATTTTTTTTTTCTGATGACATATGGAAAGAAATTCTTCACACATATTGAAACCATTTTTCTTCTTTTGAAGCAGTTTCAGTCACATGACATATGGTATAGTATAAAACCCAGTTCAAAAAAAAAAAAAACAACCTAGAACAAAAAAAAATCTAATAAATTTAAAATATGTTTACTTTTGGGAGCATCTTTTCTCCACCTTTACATCAATAAATTCAACTTCTGTGAAAGGGGAATTGCTTTTACAAAGTAGAGTTGACGTTGATAAGAAACTTGGATTTGGATTTTGATTCTCTGGCAACATTTCTTTAAAACCTCCTTTTCATACTGACCTAATAATAGAAACATGATCCATATTGTGTGGAAATAAAGGTCCTTTTTGCTTTAAGTGAGGCAATTAGTTTCCCACCCCCTCCAGAAAGACAAACCCCAAATCCCTCCTTGAAAGGGAGTACAAAAAAAAAATAATCTAACTATTAATAATTTTTGGCAGTAAATATAAGGTCAAACTTTTTCAGTATCTGAAAAAAATGGAAAGCCAAATAAATAATAAATAAACCCTGTTGCATTCTTGAGCACTTTATTTTTTTTTTCAGTAGCCTGTGCCCCCTCCCAGCTATGAGGTTTTCCACACTTACTATGTGGCAATAATTGAAGCAGTGTCAGATACACACCTGCCCTACCCTGAGCCAAAATATTAGAATGTGGTCTGTCAGGAGAGCCAGGGCTATTTGGGAATGGCTTGTTGAACCTGGGAGAACATATCCTCTGCATTAACCAGGCCAGTGATCTGCATCTGCAATAGGTGGGCAGAGGTGGGCAGGGTCCCAATGATGCCCAGTGATGATTTAAAGGTGTTTTGCACCGAGTCTGCATTTTAATAATTACTGCATAACTAGAAAAAGTTCTTTTGTTCTGTCTCTGGGTGAGGGAGCTGGGAAAAGTCCTGGAGCTCAGACTGCAGATTTATTTCTGATTCTGGGACTGCAAATCCACAGCCTTTTTTTAAGGACAGCAAATTCACAGCCTTTTTTTAAGGACATCTGCGATGCTGAGTGAGCAATAAGGGGTATGTCCCTGAGCTTTGCTCTGGCCACACCGCCCAGGGAGGAGAAGGACAGGGCAGGAGCTGTGCAGGATGTGAGTACCCCTTCAACGAGCTGGCAAAGGAATGAGGAAAACTTACCAGAGATTCCTCTTGCTTCTTTTCTTGCACAGCACTGGGAAAGGACAGTTTTCTGGCTGCTGAGATAATTCTCTGCTTGAAATTTGAATACCCTTTGCCTTTTGACAAAGACATTATTATTACTGAAGTTTTTACAAAATTATATTAATCTGTTTCAGGTGAGTTGAAGAGTACCACTTCATTCACAGCTGCTGGAGTTGTGTCCAGAGCTGAATGGTAATTAGCAGTGATAACTGTTTGCCACCTTTTTCTTAGACATTTTCAAGCCTTGTAAATCAGAATTGCCTAATGCTAATAACTTATTTTTTTTTGTATAACATTGAACTTGACAACCGTTTTTAGTTATCAGTTCTTAAAGAAAACATTTTAGAGCTGGAATCTTGTAAAATTGCAGCCTGGAGCAGACTTCTCCAAAGTTAATGAGCCATGAAAAATAAGATTGAGTTTGAGAAGGCTGTTAATACATTTTTGCAGCTGCAGTCTGTACTAGCAGGTTATGATCAGTTAAAACAGATACCTCAATTAATACTTTCTTGTAAATTGAGAAAATAACCTATATGGTTTTATCTAAAAAAAAAAAAAAAGCTGCACCATCACTGCTACAGGCAAGGCATCAGGTTTGGATTTACAAGGAATCAAACTAACACATATCCTACCCAAGTGGTTTACATACCATGTCTGAACATTAATGCTTTGAAAACAATTATGGAATATCTTTTTGTATGTTCTAGATGATACTTGGTGTTGTCTTCTCTTTTTTTTTTCCTAACCTGAAACAGTAGTAAACTGTATCAGAAAAAAAAAAAAGCAAAAATGCAAGGGTAAATTCAGATGTCTAGGGTTTGATTTCATGCTAACACTGTATCTACATATTTATAGGGTTTCCTTTAGAAGAATAAATAGTATCTTTTTCTACTTTAAACTAAGGATGTCACATAAATGAAAAGAAAGCAACAGAGAGCTCTAAAACCCATTTACTTTTTTGGTAGGGTGAACCAATGCAGTTCTTCTGTTATAAAGTTTTATTTTTATGCTGCATTCACAAATTTTTGACTTTCAGGATATCCTTTTTTTTTTTTTAAGACAGAGGTCTGGAAAAAACAGGAAACAACAAATTGTCTCTACATTCACTGTGTTGGTGTCTTGTTCCAAGTGTCATTTTTGCTCACGGTGCTTGGTGGGATCATATAAGAAATGACAAAGGAAGGTCACAGAACTGTCACTTCTATATTAAAATGAAATAGCCTCTCGTTTGCTGTCTTTCTTCACAATTTTCAGAATTTAATGCTGGTAAATTCTATATAAAAAAAACTGAAATGGAACTTGGCACCTTCTGTGGGTTTTCTTGCTATCAGATATTAGAAAACTATCTGACTACATGAAGAAGTATTTATCAAACTAAACATGCTATCTATATGTAAACACCCTTACCTGTTGCAGAGATTACTTTTATATCCCCATTTTTCTCCAGTCTTGGTGGCATATTGTAGCACTCAAAGTGCTGATAAAAATGATTGGTTTCTGCTGACTACACAATGGGAAATGACAAATTGATTGAAACCCACCGATTAAAATAAAAATAATTGCTAAACTTGCTACTGTCACTTGTACACATTTGCTTGCCACAGGAGGCCCATGTTAAATAAACAAATGTAATAGATAAATGTCTCTCTAGTCCTAAAAGAATGCTTGTACCAGAAGAGTTTATAAACATTAGCACTCCTTCTTGGAGGGAAAATGTTTGGAGGGCAAATGTTTTTATGAGATTTGGCACTGAACTTCCCTCATTACTTTTTAGTATTTACATATAAATACTTTTTTTATATATATAAATACTTCATATATATATATAAATACTTTTAGATATCATGCTGCCTGCCAGCACCCATGGCCATCAGTCCATGTCATACATCTCTAAGGTGCACAGTGTTATGTGGTGGGAGAATGGGGGCAGTTCTTTAATTCCTGGAAAAGGAGACTTACACTCAATACTAGAACAGTTTCCTGACCTGAGACACAAAGCTCACTATTTGTTGGTATTTAGGCAAAAATGTTGGGTGAGCTTCTATCTCTTTCAAATGAATTGCTTCACCAAACTTGATGGCAGGATGGAAAGCACCTTTTGCTTTGGAAATGGGGAAGAAATCTCTCGCCTGTAACAACCTGCACTGACTGAACCGTCTTAACAGGCTCTGTTCTCCAGTCTGCATTTGGGCAGGTAAAGTATCTTGTGATTTTAGAGATCCCAACAGTATTTATCCCCCTAGTAAAATGTGTTTTTGGTTTTATCCCTTTCCAGTCCACTTGAGCGGAGCAGAGTCATAACAAGCAAAGGATTTAGGAGAGATGCTCCCTTCCACACCAACAGAAATTAATCCACAGTAATTCTCCAACGTGCTTTGGCTCCAGCTTTCACCAGCTTCGCAAGCAGTGCCTGCCATCAGCCCATGTCTCAGTTATGGCAGCAGCTTGACTGGTGCTGCAATATCCGACTCATTCTGCAGCAAAAACTCTTAATTACTGTTTTACTGTCCTGAGGTTCTTTTATCTTTTTGTACTGAACAAACATTGCAGTTGTTCCTTTCTTCTTAAATCTAAGAGTGTGACATTACAGCCAAGTAGCTCGTGGTCCCTGCTGCTGAATAATAATATTTTTTTATACCAACAGGAATACTTTGTAATATTTCATGCAGTCAGTGCAGCTGTGAGCTGTGGCATTCTGAATATTTTCTGTCTGAGTCCTTGGAAACTTCTCCTGTGTTTAAGATGTACAGAGGGGTTTTTTTGATGAAAGGAGATACAGTGACAGATTCTGCTGGACCAGGTCTCTACTATAAACCTTCTGTTACTGCTCAGGTAATGCAGATGAATGAGAGATGGGAACTCTTCTTGTCAGTAATTACAGATTTTTTTTGAGAAGAGCTGATGTTCTTTTATGGAGAAGTTGTATGGATTTTCAGTACTAGGCTTCCTGCAATATTTGAGCTTGTGGGTGCAGGCAATTTTTTTCATAGCAAGCATAAAGATAAATGAAAACGACTCTTTGCTGTTCCTCTGTCTGTAAAAGTGATTTTCCTGTTGCTGCTATTCATTGGCTATTGGGTTGGAAAAGTAAATTTTGGCAACTGGATTTTGGCAACTTAGATCCATTGAAATCAGGAGAAAAATGTACAGTCAGCTTAGCAGAGCTGAAGTTCCCATCAGGAGTGTGAGAGGCTCTGGCTTTCTAGCACAGTTTGGTTCATGTTCTGTGTAGCACAAAGCAGATATGAATATCTAAGGAGAGTCAGGAACATCTCGACATAAGCAGCAGTAAAATCAGTCGTGGTCAAGACAATGCCTATGCAAGAGAGATCTGCCAGGATCATCTCCAGCCATTCCAAAGTTTCTCTGGGATGCAATAACTGGCCTTTTTTAACTGCCTTGGTCCTTGAGGACTGAAAAACAGAAAATATGACAAATGTGGGTCCCGAGGAGGCCACAAAATTACAAGCCAATAAATCTGATACCAATACCTCAAAAATCATTAGAAAGTATAAGAAAAATTGGAATAGATAACCTGAATATAGATGAGTCTTTATTCTTTGGGTTTTTGAAGCAGACAAAAAGTCTGTGATAAAGGAGATCCACTCAATATAATATATTGGCTTTCCAAAAGGCTCTAAAAATATCCCTCATCAAAAGAGAAGGATTAAAGAGCTGAAAACAGAGAGTAGGAGTAAAAGTTGAAGCTTCACTAAAGAAATACCCTTTGAGGGTATTCCTACAAAATCCCTTTGGGAGGGTCAACTGGTCATTGAAATGGTAGATAAAATTCAACAAAATAAACGGAAAATTATATAGATGAAGGAAAGAGAAATCATAGTTTCCCATATAAAATGATGGGTTCTAAACTACTGCAGACTGCATCTCGCAGAGTAATACACAATCCATCAGCTCATAGAATAGAAAAGATAAATGTTAGGAACTATTAAGAATAGGGGGAAAAAGAAAACTCTCTCTGACTGAGGTAGTTTCTGATTTCGTGTTTTGACTGTCTTAGGCATCTGCTTTTGGTCATTGCTTGAGACAGCATTTGAGGAGTTTTGGTCTTGCCCTGTATAGCCATTTTAGTGCTTTTACCCACATGCCTCAATATATTAAGCAGTTTATTCAGTAAAAAGTATAAAAACCATACTTCTTTAAATAAAATAAGTAAGCCGAATTACATGAGGCCTGTTTTCATTTCCAATGTGTGTGTGTATATATATATATATATATATTTAATTTTTCTAATCCTAAATTGTAATGTTGTTTTTATTCCATCTTTTATCCTCTGTATTTATATCTCCTTCCATGCTCCTAATATGTTTCTCAAGACTATGACTCTGGCTAGGAAGATGAAGGAACATTAAATCAACCATACTGAACTTCTCTGAGCATAATTTGACTGGCAGTTTGCCTTAAATACTATTTTTCTCCCTGTGTATCCTTTTGATTTTACAACAGAAATTTCCCTTAAGCAGCACTTATATTACAATGCTTTCCCTAAGACAGGTTAATTGCTATTCTTTTTTAATTATTCTCTACTCAGCTTCAGAATAGCTGTCAAAATATATCTTCACAGTAATATATTTCATAATAAAATTGGAATGAAGACTGGACCATTGAAATGGTAGTAAAAAAATAATAAAAAAAAGTTTTTTCTGGGAGAATTAGTTTTTATCATCAGCTGCCTTGGAAGAAATTGGCCCAGCATAATGAATTGCACACGTCTTTTGCAAATATGCTAGGAACAGCTTATTGAGAGCAACAGAAAATTAAAAAAAATAGTTTGATAGGGGAAAGAAGCAAGCATATAAAAACACACAAAAAACTAATGTATTTTTTATTAGATGCAAAGCATACACAGAATTGAGCTCCTTCAAGTACTGTCCTCCTTCTGATGTACCTGCACCAAGCTCAGAATTAAAATAATTGAAAAATTGGTATAAAATTATGTCCCAGCCTACAAAATTTCTTCATCACTTTGCTGTATGTTGCCAAACAGTATCTGTTTAATAAATCAGGGTCTACCTTGGATCTTACCAAGTTATTTTCTATTTTCCCTTGGGTTTTGAGATGTATTATTATTTTCTGTTGGCTTCTGCTACTCTCCACGAGGAACAGCTTTTCTCTTACTTATCTATTTTCCTCTGCACTTAAACGAAGTGGCTTTACCTTGTCAAAGCTCACAAATCTTAGGAATCTGGGAGTGCAGTTTCTTCTGAGATGGGTGCAGATATTCACAGGATGAAGCTTCATCACTATTTTGGGCTGATCTAGATCTGGTGTGCTCTCAATGACACAGCCTTTCAAATTAGTCACAGAAATCAATTGTTTTATTACTCGTTTGAGTGTAGAATTACCTCAGAATGAAACCCAAGACCACTCTTTGGAGCCCTTTCTTTTTCTCTTTGCTCAAAATCAAAATCACTGTCATGATTACTGTTCTGTTTGCTAAATGGAATGTAATGCATGCAGGGTTTCCTAATATTTTTTCTTTAAGAGGATTTTAAGAGACATTTTTGTTCTCACACAGCTCTCTCTGTACTCGCTGTTATTAGGCTGGTCAGATTTTTTAAGAGAGCTCAAACTCACGCCTGGGTAGAGTGAGTTTGGCTTTAGGCTTCAGAAAGAGCAGTAAGAGTTTGCAAATGCTCTTGTCTTCATCTGTGCCTTTCTTTAGGAGGACTGGACGTGAGCAAACACAGGTCATTGAGCTTGCCTGTCCCTATTTATTCCCAATTATTGGGTTTACCTCAAAAAGATTGCTTTCCAACTTCATCTTACTCTGAATCTTGAGCAGAGCAGCACAGTCTTTTTTAACAGAGTATGGTGATTGAGGAACAGGGTTTAACACTCAGACAGAAATTGAGGGAAGGATGAATCTGCTGCATTTCTCTGCTTCCCACCTTCTTCCCTCAGCACAATAGTGTTTGTTCTAGAATAGAGTACAAAGTGCTACTTGTCTGCAATTTTTTTTTCAGCATTTTGTGGTTGTTCTCAGTCTGTGATTTGGGGGGGCCTTCGCCATGGAATTCAGCCATTCTAGTTGCACTTTGTAATTTGCCTGTTCAGGAGAGATTTTCAGCTGCACAAGTAGCATAAGTCAAGAATACAGGAGACCAAAATAAATGTTCTTCCAAACAGTGAGGTATTTATATAGAAGGCTTACTGAGAAGTGATGTCATTATGGGAGGAATCAAAATATGCTGTAGAGGTCTATTGGCCACATGCAGCTTTAGTGAATAATGCATTGTGTTGTTTGGAATACCTATTCCAAAAACAAAACCACAACAGAACCCACATTAAAGCTAGAAACCTTCGTCCTTCAATTTTCTGGACCCCTAAAATGTCAGATCTAAAATAAATGTTGTAGTAGAAAACTCTCTCAACCTTCAGGAAAAAAAAAAAACCAACAACCTCTCTTCAATTTTTGACAAACTTCTTTTCCCTAATACTATTCATGTTTTTTAACTCCTAGAAAGTAGGTTTAAACATTTCTTTCACTCACTCCTTTTTATTGATTTTGAATTTGAAAAAATAAGAATTTAATGGTATTCTTGTAAATAGAGGAGATTCTTATATCAGAAAATCCCTATATAACTGAAAAAAGGCCCTGTGCTGGCTTATTTCATATCCTGCTGCACAACAGCCTTAAAGAAAAACTTTTTCTTGTCAGCATAATGGGAGAAGGAGGATTTCCATTATGGCCTCTCACAAGAGAGAAACTATTGACCAGTACTGCAGTAATTTGCAGGATGTAAATTATGTTTGTTAGTAAAATTTTGGCTCAAAGTTTTACAAGAAACAATTTACCGTAGCTGTTCTGCTGTGCAGTATTTTACAGTTGGAAATTTAACGGGAGACAGGGGTGTATTCAATTCTGTTTTCCACATATAAAAGTTAACAAGAGTGTGTGCATCCAGTGCTAAGTGTGTCCTGCCCCATTTGCATCACCTGTAGGAGAGCACTCCTGGCTGAGTTCAGCATTTTCCTCAGCAGCTCAGTGTACTTTATAATTTTGTCTGATTGTATCTCAGAAACCATTGATAACCACCCAAAAAAAAGATGGCAATGCCTGACTGGGAGAAGTGAGATCTAAGAAAGGAAATGTGCTCTCCAGTTTGAGTTCTATGATTCAAATTGGGGAAAAAATACCATAGCTGTTCATACACACATAGTTCACATTTGAATAAAATTTTAATTGCAATCCCAAATCCGTTGAAGTCAGTGGAAGGACTCATATTGTCTTCAAAGAATGCTGAACTGTGGCATGGTTTCTCAGCTGCCTTTGGGTTATGGAAATCACAGGAACCATCTGCTGAAATCATCGTTCCAGTAGAAAAAGTCAAGAGCACACTTTAAACCATTTTCCATTTAATACAGAATTGTTTCATACAGAGTGGAACCTTTTCTTTCAAATAAGGTGTCAAATATGGCTTTCTATCTGCATCAAAGAAAAAGCTGTGTGGAAATAGATGTCACATTTCAAACTGGCACAGAATTGCCCTTCTTTTTCATCTTAGAAGGTATCACAGATTTTTGCCAAAATACTTACTCGTCTGATCTCACTTATGTGTTAAAAATCATCACCACATACACTGCATTTAATTTATTTTGACATTTGGTCTTTTTTGTGAATGTATAAAGCCCATTTAGCCTACTTTCAAAACTATATTGTGTGCAGTACGATTTGTTTCCTCGGCAAAAATAAACCACTCTGTGATGTGACTTTATTTGTGTTCTGCTGCAAAGCTCACATAGTTTTATGACTTTATTTTAGGGGCAGAGAACAGACTCCAAGTGACCTCCTTTCAGGAGCAGTTAATGCTAAAGACTCTTGTGTAAGGGTCAAAAGTCTTTACCCAAAAGCTAAACTGCTTGCAGTTAGATCAAAACTACCATGTCCAGTATTGCTTTGGTTTATGTCAAAGTGAGGACCATGGATCTATGAATATCATACTTTAATGTAATATTAATTATAATATTAATTATAATATAATATATAAATATATATTATATTTATATACTATTATATATTATATTTATATATTTATATATAATATATATAAAATATATATAAATATATATATATAAAAATATATATATATATATATAAAAAATATAATATAAGGCCCTGCCTTTAGCGGGCCTTATACTAACATTTTGGGCCTTAATTTTATTAACATTTTATGGTCATAGTGAGCACAACTGTGGTGACACATCCTCATGTTCATTAAATAAGCTTCCAAATATCATCAAAATGGACACAGATACTGTCAGAAAGCAAATATGGGAGGAAGGATTTAATTCTGGTTTTTAATCTAGAAAATAATTTTCAGCACTGATATCATTTAGTGGAGTCACTGGTTTTCACTTTATTTATTGGTATTCAGTTGATTAAATAAGCACAGGTTTAAATATCAGCCAGTAGAGTGGAGCTGAAATAAAGCAGCCCAGATTTCCTATTGTATCAAAACAGACTTCAGACAGAAGAAAATTTGCTGCTTTTTGCAAGGACCTAAATACATGATTTTGGATTTATTTTAAACCTTTGCTCTAGGCATTATAAACCTTTTGCAATAAACACTTTGGAAGAAAGCTAACACGGTTTTTGCTAAGTAGTTAAATTCTTCATTAGTCTAGCACTTTCAATGTCTCTTTTACTGCATGGAAAGTTTTGAAATCCCAAACCAAACAACAACAATCTTTTTTAAAAATGCTATGATGTTTGGAATTATACCACAGGAAAATCAGACACTTGCGGACGAATCATAAATTTTTCAGATTTGCATCCTTCTGTAAGTCAGATCTTTTTTTAAGAGACAGATCACAGACTGAGCTGTGTAACAGGGTTTTAATAAATTTCTGTCTGAAACCTGGACCAGCCAGTAAGTTTCTACTGAATATCAAGCTTTAAATCTGCTTACCTCTGTTTCAGTGCAATGCCCAATGGTGCCGTGGTTATTAGGTACCAGTATGATCATTGTAGCCTGTCCCAGTTTAATTGAGACAAGGGTCTTTTGCTGAGGATGGATTAGGAGAAAAAGACCCAAACCTTCTTTTCTAGCAATTATAGATCCGAAATTAAGAGGCTCCGATTGAAGGAAAACAAATTATGGAAAAGGGAAAAAAATAACAGCCCTTTATTAAAAGGTATGTGTGTATTAACAGGAACACGAAAAACTCACGACTCAGTTGGTGAAGATCTCGTGGTGAACCAAGCCTGCAACCAGCAAACAACTGCGCAGAGAGACAGCAGCAAAAAAACTCCTCTCCCACAGGAAAAGACAAAGAAGCAACCAGGCAGTCTCTCCTGCTTGCTGCAGCCTCCCCTCCGGCTCCAGAGCTGAGCTCCAACCCCCCAAACCCCACCTCTTTCCATACACACACGCTGGCCTTTCCCCAATTCCTCCCCCTTCGTTGCTAGGAGATTAATGTCTGGTCATTTAGGTCTCAGGCCAACTCCTTTGTTATCTGATTGCTCCTTAACAGCGGGGGGGAAGGGGAAAGGAAAGACAAAATTCCTTGCTACAATCAGAACTATGACATAGCCACAAACACGCTTTTTTCTTGCTTTTTCCCACCATGTCTCATCCGCCTCAGGCCTGCATTGTCTCCCTTCTGGTGTTGGAGACACACTCCTCCTCATGAGTCATGAATTCTATGTTTCCAAAGGAAAAATTGCACTATTTGGAATCAGCTTCCAGTACCTGAGCAAATGCTGAAGGCTTTTAGAGGGAGTAATATTTACTGCATAGACAGAAAAAGGATAGTTTAATAAAACAGGTGACATAGTGGCTCTGAAAAATGAAGCAGTTTGAAATAAGGATTTGTGTTAAACTGCCGGAAAAAACTGCTCCTAGGATTTTCCACTGGGATTATTGCAGACAAGATGAACATAAATGACTATCAAATACTTGTTTCTCACCTTTTGTTTTCTTTTTCATCCTGACTTCCATTTTTTCATTTTCCAGATATGGTGTTCCATCCTCTCTAGCATTCCATCTTCCTCCATATCTTTAAAATTCTTTCCTTCTGTTAAGCAAAGCTATGGCCTTTTAATTACTGATTTTTAAACTTTTTTTCAAATCTCTTTTAATGGCTCAAAACAATAAAATGCTATATTTTATTATATATATTTTATTATAATATATATTTACTGAAGAACAGCATTACAATAACTAACTAGGCGAAACAGAAGAACCAGTCAAGTTTTCTAAGACAGAAAAGTGCTCTCTTAAAGAAGGAGAAACCAAGGTGGAAAAGGAGATAAGAGCTGTGACAAAGAAGAATTACAGACCTTTGGCAGAAAGGTGTTTGTTTGTTTGTTTGTTTAATCTACTTTGTAGCAATCTTAACATCAAGCAAGTTCCTTTTGGCTCACTGTGAAATGTTTGCAGTTCTGGGCTAGCTAAGCCTAGAAGGTGCTATTAAACTTATCTGATTGGCAATGCTACTATTGCTGGGAGTAAATCAAAACAAAACCAAAGGAAAGGTAAGTAATGCAGATATTCTACTGCTTTTTACTATGTTCCTGTGTAGAAAGGATTTCTTTCAGTGCAATAATAAATCAAAATATGACAGAATAAAAATAATGATAATGTACTATCTATCAAACCATTAAAATTTAAAAATCCCAACATTTTCCAATCAGCTAATGGGCTATCTATTGCTTCTACAATTATTTTATACTTCTACTCAAAATGTCTACTAGAACATAGTTATAAAACTATCATCAAACTACAGCAAGATAGGTTGCCTAGAGAATATCATTCCAAAAGAATCAATTTACTTTCTCTTTGTTCTCCAGAACAGGCAGGTTGAATATTTAGTTTTTGCTTCAAACCTAATTATTTTATCCACAGAGCTGTCTCTCTGGAGCAGAGTTCCCTTCTGGAGCATTGCACTGTTGTATTTGGCCAAAGCACCCCAAGCCTGCACACGTGCACTGTTTCCTCAGGCACCTGAACCTGGGCCAGGCAGGGATTCACCAGGAGGACCATCAGCACTGCAGCTCCCTGCTTGTGTCTCACACACACACACACATACACTCTTTGTCAAGCAGAAATCACCCCACTGCAGTTTCTGCTGTCTCTGCACTCCATCTCTGCCTCAGGCATCAGTGTCACAGTGTCACCTGAACAGACCTACTGCCTTGCTTCACAACTGAGTTTTTATCCTGGTTGATTTACAACCTGCTCCCAGACCAGTTCTTTTGAAAGATAGATTACCTTGGTACCTGAGTCATTAAACTCATGATTAAGCCAATCTATCTTTAAGTCCCTAGACCTGATCAGGTTTAAACCCATTGCCTCAAGCATACCCAAATAAAGCTTTTGTACCAATTTTTCCCAATGCAGATAGCCTGGATTGCACTGGACAGGACTAACTGACTCAAATAGGCTGCCAGCACAGCCCAGCAGGGCTTCATACCCCCAGCACACAGCAAATATTTTCCAGGCTGCTTTGAAGTTCAAAAATTGTATATAAAGTTATCATCACCTCTGTCCCTGGACCTCTAAAGGATGGGCAGACTCTCTGAAGTCTCTGAGGTGTCATGACTGAGCTCATGACCAGCTAGAACCTGTCCTGAGAGACCCACCTCTCTCCACAGTCTGAAATGCTGAACAGGCTTTAGTGAGGCATAACTGTTATGTGAAAAGTCCCCATGTTACATATAATTAGGGAATGCATGAGCAGGCAACAAGCTAGTTAGTATTTCTTCTGGATTCCTGTATTGTCATACGTGATTAACTGTCCATAACTTTCAGAGCACCAACCCTTTGTGATAATGCAGAAACAGAAAAGGGCTAGGAGGGAATAAAGTTAGTTGTGTAAAAGCTGATGTACTTGCTCCTGAGTCCACTGCACTCAATGGTGTAGAAAAAAATGCATGTTGAAATACAGGTCAGCAGATTGCAGGCAAACAGCTAAGAAGGAAAAGAACTTGGCAGACCAGACTTAGAATAACAAAAACTGAATATGAATCCCAAAGTAAAACTGTAGAAGACTCACATGTAAGTGAAAAAGGTGGCAGTGATTTCAGTAGAAATATGACCATATTTCTGTATCATATATTTCACGAAACTAAAAGTACAAAAAAGCTCTCTGTGATGCCAATAAAGATAATATCCACCAGTTTTTCGTTTGCTGAACTTAGATTCAGTTCCATTTCAATTGCTTACTCAGCCCCTCAGAAAGTGACTGAAGTCCAATTAAGGAATTAAGACTGGAGTAATATTCAGAGGCCTCAGGCAGGATGAATGTTCTATTGCCTCATGCTGAGGTCATGCAGGGATAGGACTCATGGCCTCAAACAGCATCCAAGGGAACTGAGCAAATACTGCAGAGAGCAAACAGTGTTTCAAGTAAAAGGAGACGACTTTTGGTGTCTCTGTTTGCAACTGTCTCACTTCTCAGTGAATTCAGAAACCTCAAACTCTCTCATCATCTGCAGGCTTTTTTGCAGGTATAAAAATGAACAAAAACCTTTTCAGCTGACAGGATTTTGGCATGAGTCATTTGGCACCTAAATGCTGACTTCATTCTGTCAGGCATAAATTATTTATTATGATTTATTTTTAAAAATAATAATTATTTCTTATTCCCAGTCTTTATCACATGGGGAATTATTAATTTTTTTGCAGCAAAATGACAAAATTGACATAGCTTATATAACCCATCTTGTACCTCTCCATTTCTATTATAAATGTGATCTCAGCAATTCTTTTCATCTGAAGCCCCTCAAATGAAGCAGTCTTTGAGGCAGTCTTTGAGAAACAAAAGGTTAAACACAAAAATTGTGGAAATAGTTCCAAAACCTTAGTATCAGGAAACCCCAGAAGTAATAAATTCTGTGAGGAACAGAACATGTTGACAAGATAGAACATTCAAAGCATAAAGCAAAGAGATAGCAACATCAACGAATCTTAAGACGAGCCAAAAGTCAACCTGACCCTACCACACTTGCCAACTATCCAAATTAGGGAAAGATTTCAGGACAGTTCAAAAGTTTACAACGAGGAAGACCAACAAACGACCACTGCCCATGATGAAGGCTGCAGGAACTCCCACCTCTAAACCTCCCCAAATTGAAGACTCTGCCTATATAGGAATATTACAAGTAGATGTTGCAATTTAATGAATATGCATGTTTATGATGTAATTTTATGCTCAGAACTGTATACAAGAGCTATGCTGATTGTACACGACAGAGTTCTTTGTCCAGGGCGACCTGGGGACTCTCCAACACGTTGCATTAAAATACCTCCTGCTTTAAAGAAACAAATCTTTATCTCTAAAGCAGTCTCTCTGTGCTTTTTTGGGGCAAAAATTCGGCTTCACATCTTCCACAAAATACGTTAGAAAACACTTGCAAAAATAATAATCAGAAGTTTACCTCCTTACAGATCTGACAGGACTGTTTACTTGAGCTTTACATTTGTATTCTGAAAGCTCTACTGTCTAAAATCTGTTTCTCTATTCTGAGGAGTAAAAGTTTTAAATGCCCTTGACCATCAACAAGCTTAAAAAATTAAGGTTGCTCATACTTTTTTCCCTTTATAATTAATATCAGTAAAATGATATCCACCAATTACATATAAAAAGCTTTTACTTCCTAGGTGCCTTTTCTAGAGCCACCTGCTCCAGGTATCCTATTAATTTTCATTTTCAAAATGAAGAATATATACAACTGCTTCTGTATAATAAGTGCAGATTTTTGACAAATATATGCAGAATGATAGCTCTGCTGCACTTACAGGTCTTATTTAAATTAGATCCCAGCAAAAGGCTGAAAAATAATCAGGTTTCAATGAACAAAGACCTAATTAATAAAGTGAAGTTTGCCAAAATGCAAGTTCAGGTTGAATTTTCAAATTCAATTTAAAACAAGTATTCCAAAAGAATGATTAATCCAGTAACTGGAGGAAAAAAAAAAAAAAAAAAAAAAAAAAAAAAAAAAAAAAAAAAAAAAAAAAAAAAAAAAAAAAAAAAAAAAAAAAAAAAAAAAAAAAAAAAAAAAAAAAAAAAAAAAAAAAAAAAAAGGTAGAAAAAAGAAATCAAGCAGAACTGTTTTACAGGATGGTAAAAAGTTTAAAGAATTTTAAGGCCAAAATTTAAATGTATGCCTTCATTTTTAATAAAGATGATAAAATAGAATATGGAGATAAAACTGTGGCTAACTAATGAACTGTGACTATAGAAATTAAAATTACCGTATTCAAAATTCATCCAAACCTGAAATTTATGTGTTCATGCAAGAAATACCCATCCAGACTACTAAAAGAACTGGAATGGGGTCAGACTTGAGATGCCTCATGCCAGAGGAAAAGGAAAAGGAAAAGTAAAAATTCCATTGACAAAAAAAAAGGGAAAATTGAAATCCAAAGCACTGACTGTCATCACCACCAAGACAGAACAAGTTAAACCAGAAAATATATGAATACCATAAAATAATGAAAAATATTGATAAACAATGAGTAAAATGCAGCACATGATTAAGAGTGAACAGATGTATCAAAGTCATTGAACTGATTCTTGAACGAGCACTGAATGTTTTTTTGTTGCTATGCTTTGTTTTTTGAAGATGTGGGAAAGCTCATTTGGGCTACTGAGAACGCTGTGGAAGGCAGGAGCATCCCAGCCAGGCAGCTGAGGCACTTGGGTCAGTGTTTGCATACCCTACCATCACCTGCTTCCACCCTCAGCAGATCTGCAGGTCTCTGAATTCTGCACCTTCATTACAATTAGAAGGCAGAAGGGAAAAATGGGACCACTAAGTCACTACAAATTAGGAGGACAATTATACCATTTAACTATCAATGAATATATCAATTTCATATATTTATAGACAAAACTGTGTGTGCCAGTTTGTGCATATGTGAGTAATTTTAGCTTTTTGGACCTTTTGTTTCATGCAATATGTGGGAGACACAGTAACTTATTTTTAAAGCCCACAAAACATAAGCTTCATTTCCTCCTACTTATAAAAAGATCTCAGTTTATACACTTACTTGGAAATACAGTGTTCAGCTTCCTGCTAAACTCTTAGCATGCTTCTGCCAGCTTCTCAAAATGTTTTCCTTTACCCTTGTTGATTGTGAAAAAACTCCAAATCTTCTGGGGTGTATATACTGGAGAAGAACAGAAGTGGCTACAATTAGTTTTTGACATTGTGAGCTGATATTCATGAACCTTTTCCCAGAGGTGTGAAAGATGAGAAATCAGACTACAGGAAGGAAGAGTCTGGACCTGCCCAAGAGAAGCCATTTCTTCTGCCACCATGAATTAAATAATTTTCCATGGACCACAAGCCCATCATTCCTGACAAACCTCTGCCAACTCCCTTGTAAACTGTAACTGCATTTCCTAACTAAAAGCTCAGCAAAAAAATCACTCCCTGCTCCCTCAGCACTGGTGTAAGAACAAACAGCATTCATTTATGTCCTTCCATACAGCTCATGTGTGATGGACTCTACTCTTCATCACAGATTCTTTCTGGCTGGAGTTCATTGACAGTGTAGCTGTGCTTGGGTTGCATTTCTATGCAATATTTTTCTTACAATCAAAGAAATTATTACACTTGCACTGAAAACCAATCCATTTCTTCAAGGCTGTGTCCTTAACGGAGTCACCATCCCACAGAAAGGATCTGCCCTGATCTAGTACAAATGAAACCTAAATAATGAAATACTCATGGCCACAGGAGAGAGTGATGATAACTCCAGCTTATGCTATTTCCACTCCTTGGCCCTACAATAATAATTTCTTCCAACTGGAGAAACAGAAATAAAGGCCAAAAAACCTTAAGTCCTGCTGCCCAGACAAAGTAGGGGAAAAAAAATAAGATCAATAAAAATCTTTGAAGCTAAGTTTGGAATAATCTCCATTTTCTTCACCCCTGGAATAGTAACTTCACTTTTAGTAGTTGCTTCTTCCTCTTTTTGTTTACCAGATGTAGACAGTGAGTTATAGCAAAATAAAACCAGAACTGCTTTTCCCCTTCCAACCCTTATTCCTGCATGCTCCTTCATATGGTTTTATTTTTAAACATTTTCCCATAAAGATGTAACTTACTTTAGGGCTTACTTCAAGGAAGCTTCCAACAAGTTCCCATATGCGATTGCTTAACCCAGAACAGCTGAGCTTTGTAAATCAGCAGCAGACCCGGCAGCACTGTCTGACTGCACCAGGCTGATGGGGTTTGCCTATTTGTAGTGCAGTCAGTTCACTAATGAGGAGCTGGCAAGAGGCACAATGCCCCCTGGACCTCATTAAACGAGCTGATTTTGGCCTGCTGAAACCTCACCTCAGGACTTGGGCACAGAGGCTGGAGCAGAAGTGCTGTTGCAAAAACAGGGTCTTGTCTCCCTGGGGAAGTGGGGGCTTCATCAAGAGGTTTAAGTCAAGTTTTCTCCCTGTCCCTGTGTCTCTAGGTGTGATATATGCTGTGACACTTTAACAGAAGTGGGTTTACCTCAGGAACTTGTTGGTGTTCACCCTGAGGAGGGCTCAGCTCCACCCTGGGGACCTCTCTGCAGTTGCTCCCCCACACATCGACTTCTCTCGCGCTGATAATCTTCAAGCACGTGCTGGCCCTGAAGAGCTGGCCAGTTTTGAACTTAACAAATTATTAGGCATCTTCCCAGAGTGAGGGAAATCTCCTGAGCTGCAGCAGAGCCAGCCCACGCCACGCTCTGCCCCCAGCAAGGCAGACTTGGGGCTACAGAACGGGGAAAAGCACAAAAATTAACATTGCTCTGGTCAAAACTCATTACTCAGTTCTGTCAGGTGCAGGGGACTCTGAAAGTGAACTGCAGTCATCAGTGCTTCCTAACCTGCTCTCATTCTCCTCAGCTGTCCTGTCCAGGTTTGCTATTTCTAGCTCAGACCTGCTGGCAAAAGAGATGCTCATGAAGTGAAGCTCAAGTGCCAAGCCCAATGGTCCCTTGAGGCTGCAGATTATTTTGCTTGGAGGCTCATCTCCACTCTGACTAAACAGAAGAATAAAAACACGAAAAGTCTGATCAGTCTTTCCTCAGCCCACGAGTAGACAACTAGAACCCAAGGCTCTGGTTGTGCAAAATCCTCCAATTGCTTTAGAAGAGACAGAACTACCTGAGGAGCACTTTAGCTGTGACAGCAGTTCTTTGAGAGAAGAAAAACTGTGCCCACCTCATCCCATGCCAGAGCTTGATGCACAGTGCCTGCCAGCTCTGCCCTGCTAATGGCATGAGCAGGAGTCTTATGGATCTCCCTGTGTCGTGGTTTTGCAGCCCCTGGGGCTGGGACAGCAGAATGGCCTTCCCCAGTCAGATTTTTGCTTTTAAGTCAGCGGGTGTTGGATTGCACCCAAAGCTGCAGAAGTATCTGGGAAAAAAGACTTAGGATCATAACTGCAGATTTTCATTAGGAAAGATTAAAAGCTACTTTAACTTAGCCTAACTAGGGGCTTTACTTACTAACACAGCATTATACATTCCCAAGCCCCTCTCAGTGCAGCTGTAGGTGCAGTGTCAGCACGACTGCAGTTGGTGTCTGGAGACCACCCATGTCTCTGTCAGGTTGTTAGCCAGGCTGTGCAGGTGGTGCTTGAAAAGGTCCTGCTGCTTGGCTGTCCCTGCAGAGGCAGGATTTATATGAAGAGATATGTCAGATGTGCCTTTCTAAATTAGTAATGACTTTATTAATCTGGACAGGAATATTCTGGCCGTGAAGATCTAATAAGAAATGAGGGAGCTATTTTTGCTCTTCTGTGCCGGTGCAGAAATGTGTTTGACAACGCTGGTAGCAGCCAGCTTTCTGAGACATCTATCAGAGATGCTGAAGATCAGAGTTACAGTGGGGCATTTGTTCCTGACAGCACCCCCAGCCATCCCAGCCCTTCAGGGAGTTTGCATCTCCCCCTGGCTCAGGGGGGTGCAGAGCTGGCTTGCTGTTCTCATGCTGTGCTGTCACTTCTGTCTAAGCCTTTATTCCCTTGATTGAAACAGTGTACTGAAGAGCAGGGACAAAATCTCAGACTTTGTGGAGTGCCTTATTTGACAAAGTTCACACCTCTGCTACAGCCCTGGTTTATCATGATAAAGTAGCTGGTTTAGTGTACACAGAGCTGTTTCTTTTTCCTTTCATTCTCCTGATGTATTGTGGTTTCATGATGTGTCCCCTGTAAGTGCTCTCACCACGTTTCCAGCAGACACATCTTGTGGCAGGTTGCCATGTGGAAGGTAAGCAGCTTTTTTCCTGGTTTGAGATTTGCCATTCAGCATCTCTGTGGAGACAACTCACCTGAACAAAGGAGGAAGCTGAGCACACACAGCTCCTCCAGCACAGTCCAGGAGCCAGGCTGCACAGCTGAGCAAGGAGCCCTGAGGGGCTGCAGCAGCATTTCCCTGCTTCTCCCCTGTGCTGTGGGACAGCAGCTCAGGACCAGGGTGACAGACCTGCAGCTGCTCAAAGCAGAGGAAGATTGGCTTTGGTTACACTGTTTAATTTGTGATGGGATCCAGACATATTTTCTGTTCCTCTTATATACAGTTCATGTCTTAAATACAGAGCCAAGTCATAACTAGTACTACTTGAAAGCACTTGGCTTTATGGATTCATTGGATTTTCCAAAAAAGGTAATTATAGTCCAAAGCCTTTTGACTGAAGAGGAAAACAAACAAACAAACAAGACCAAACAAAAAAACCAAACAAAAAACCCAAACAAGTACAGGAGTATCACATCTCTAGCACCTAATTTCTCTGCTTAGCCTCAGATAATTTTTCACCCCTACTCATTCAGTTTATTACTGGGCACAAGCTGTGAGTGGCTTGTTTTCACTAGATTTGATGTTTATTTGATGAGAGACTACTTGCTGACAAAGCTGCAAGGAGGTTTAGGGAACAATTCAAGGTAGCATTAGAAAGCCACCTTTTAGTTTTCTCTAATCTGAGTAGCACACTTTTGTCTGAGTGACCCACATTTCATGTCTCTTACCTTCATAAGACAAAAGCAAAAGTAGAAAATTCCATCAGCTTCGCTCCTAGCATAGGACAGCTCTCAAAGGTCTGGTGAGGAGCCATTGCATCCTGATCCTTTCTGAAATGGACCCATCAAAAATGGAGTGAGGCATACAGGTAAGGTATTTTGTTTTGGGACATTCTGCCTAGTTACTGATACAGGAAAAAAAATACATCTTAAAGAAATGAGTAGCAAAGGCAATAAAAAAAGACATTAAGTACATATATAATCGTATTCATCAGGCCTTCTGACCAGCTCTGTGGAAAACAGTGATTTAAATAATTGCTTTAAATCAGTGTGCATGAGAAATATCTTTTCAGATGAGTTCTACTGATAGTGGCTTCAGACTGAACTGTTGAACAGATTAGTTCTAGATGGGACCTAGCACTGCCAATGCAAACTGTTTACATCCAGCTGCAGTCACCAGGTCCCAGTGGAAATGTTTACCCATAACTACATCCCTCCAGCTGGGAAAAAAAAAAAAAAAAAAAGGAAAAAATTGTGCTTTTACTATTCAACTGCTGAATTATTTATCTTCCAATTTCTATTTCCAGTATGAATGAAGCTGTGCAATAGATCCCCAGAATCACTGATCTGTTTAAATAAACAGTGTGACACACACCAGGCACAGGGACCATCTGACACTGATTTCTTTAGTTTCCATTTGTGGAGCAGGAAAATTATGCACTGCACAGTCTGAACAGACCTATGCCTGTGATTTCACCAAAGATCTCCATCTGTGGTGGTGAGTTCCACACACCACTTGATGGTATGTTTTTCATAAATGGAAACATTCCTGGCTCTCAGAGGGCAAAGGAGATGACATTTCCGTAAGAGGACTTGCCACATATACATTTGTGGTTCTGTCACTGGCACAACACTGGGAAATGCCAGACTCAGAGGGTTCAGGATCATATATGTGTTAACCACAAACTTGTTTCTCCTTTGAAGGAATTGAAAAGGAGCTTGATGGAAGCTATTTTTCTGCCAATTTGTGATACGATTTACAGGCTAGAAAGGCTAAATTCCTAGGTCCCATTTGCTCTCATGCAGCCAGATTGCTTCCATAAGAAAAGAGGCACTATTTCCTGGTCTAAACATACACTGAGTAAAAAGACTTCTTGCACTCAGAGTTCAAAATTGCACAAACATTAAGTGAGTAATTGAGCAAACATTCAGACCCCGAGTCAGGAACACCGCAGGAGAAGAGCACGTCTCTCCTCATACTATTATGAATAAAGGATAACGTTTCTTCTACAGCCAGTTTATTTTGTTCCCTGAGTATTTTAGACTATTGGCAGTCTAACTGCCTGCTATTTATCAGAAAACTAATTTGATCAATCCCGTAGCAGGCAGATCCACAGCCCTTCTCCAGACAGTATTGAAAATGCTTATGTTTGAATGCTTAGCATCAAGGAGGTGATAAATCCACATGATGCAATCAAGCTGAAGTTTCAAGGAACAACTATACTCGAAAATAACCAGTTCTGTTCCTACAGCCTTGAGATAATTTCTAAGATAGCTGGTCCCTCTAGAATCTGACTTAGGTGTTATTATAGCAAAGCCCATGATAGAGGTGCTAACTCACATGTGTAAGTGTTAATTAATAACAATTCATAAGGTCACTTCTTTACAGATGAAGTTCCTTCCCTGCAGAGAAGAACAGAGAGCAGCAGTGATGCCAAAGAGCACCAGAGCCACTGTAGATAAACAGGCATGTCCATTCCCTGAGATTCCCTGCCTAGAAAAAAATACTCTAGCATCCAAATAGTTCATATAACTTCTCACAGAATAGAAGCCCAGACACATCCTCTGCTGCAGAACAGGCATGTCAATTTACCTAATAAGGATTTACAGGTTTGTAGGAAAAGCTTGTAAATTGGTAACAAAGTGGAAAAGGAATGCAATAGAGCCATGTCATTTCTTTCTGTGAAAAAATATGCGAGACAATGTCCAATTCCTGCCATCCCTGCCTAAGCACCCTCTCTGAGAGAAGTGTTTGCAGGATAGCAGAGTGAAGGTCATGAAGATCAAGATGTTCCTTAAGGACTCCCAAGGCTCTGGGGTCAGTAGGAATTTGTCTTCAGATCTGTCTCCTCAAATGGCTTATCTCAGTCAAAAATTAAACCCAGGGAGGATGCTAAGAGGCTGGTTCAGGATGTAATAAAAACTACGAGAGGTATATTCCCTGGTCTCTTCTCCTGAGTGAGAGGGTGCTAAATCAGCTAAAAGAGCAAGCAGAGACCTGGCTTTGTTGAATTATATGACAGAGAAGGAGAAAATCCTTTGTGTAAGCCATTTTCCTACATGGTGAGTCAGGGAATTTACATCCCATTATGTGCTCAGCACGAAGTGTAAAAATACAGCTCCTTCAGGCAGGTGTGAATAGACACCCAGGATCAATATACCATGACAAAGCCTTTGTTTTCCAGTATCCTATGGGCTAGACTTTCACAGAGACAGTGAGCAGGAAACACCAACTAAAAAAGAAAATGGACAGGGTATGAATTAACATTTCATTATGTCAGATCTTTGGAGGTTGGATGACATACAAATAATATGCATGTCCAATTGCCTATGTGCCACTATATTTGTTGCATGTTAGGACAAGCATGATCAGCTGTGTGGTTCTGGAGTAAGACTATAGTCAAGTTATACAGTCATTTGGAGAGAGAGATTAGTTTTGTACCCTTTTGTGACAGCTGAGGTCCCTGCATGTAGAAAGCTGCTTCTCTGAATTTTACCTGTGAGGAAGGGACTAAGCATCCCTCTCCATGTGGGAGCAGCTGGAAGAATGCTTGGATGAGCCCTGAAGTCCAAATGCAACTGTGCCTGTTATGTCTCTGTTTACCAGAAATGTAGAGTTTTTGCACTCAGGTTTGACTTATGCAACTCCTTCTGAGCAAATGGAGTTGCTGCTTCTTTACCCATCTGTCATGGGGTGTGCTAGCTGTGCTGTTACAGATCCTTGTATTGAATTTAGCCCTAAAGCTATCAGAGTTTCACAGGTACTAAATTCTCCAACATAATTTTCAGAAATATAAGATAAGGCAGTAAAGTTGTTAAATTAGAACTCAGCTGATATATTGTCAGCTCGAGGCCTTTCTAAGAAAACACAGGGCGGAAAAGCAAAACAAAACTAAACAGTAACATAAATTCCAAGTCCATAAAATGCTCAGTGCAATTTTCAGCATTGATAGTAGATACAGTTCTGTCTTATATTGACAGGAAGTATTTAAACATGCTTACCTCTATATGCACAATCCACCCTGCCAGACAAAACTCTGTGCTACATAAAGACAGATGGGAAAGAGCTGGTTTTTCTGTACTTGATTGCTGTGTTGTGTCAGACCAAGACTGGTCATAGTCATAAAGTTGGTTCATGCAACCATATATTTACCTAGAAGCTCTCAAGGCAGTCATTGAAACAATAGTTGTTTCCTTACCCAAGAAATCAAATGCAGAGGGTTTGAAAGTATCTGAGCTCTTCTGGAAGATGCTCTTGTAAGCAGAGATTGCTTAATGTTGCCTTCCCTTCAATCACACAGGCAGATGGGTGGAGTGGAGCAGGCACTGGACAGAAAACAAAGCACCAGGAACTGGGAGCTGAACCAACATAACGGAGCAAATGTTGGAGCTAAAACCTGTGAACCATTCCAGAAATAAAGTGGTAGTGATTTAAGCTTTGGAGAAATGTTACTCTGCAGTAAAAATATGTTAATCATAATCAAGAAATAAATCTAAAACAGGACTATTTTTTTAAAGGACTTCAGAATAAAATGTAGCTCTGGAGTTTGCAAGAGAAGTATAGACCATCTGTTCAAGAGACCAGTAACAAAATCTGTGCAGCTAATCGGCATGATAGCAGTAGGAAATTATTTCCTAGGGACCTATCACATCTGATTTTAAAAGCAGTAGACTTTTTTGTTTTAACACATTCTCTGCATCTCTCACAAAACCTCTTTTCTGATAGGATTTGTGCTTTAGTAGACAGCTTTTAAAATTTTTCATCAGTCTCTGAACAGGAACACATGTGAGTACATAAATACATACCCAGGGCAGTGCCTGGGTATTCCTGCAGCCTATTACTGCTTCAGTGAATAGCAGACAGGTTTATCTCAGCAATAGATAACATCACTATCATTATAAAAGGCTAATATAAAAATCTCTTCACATAGACAGTTTTGATTATTAAAAAAAAAAAAAAAGGCAAAAAAAGGAGTGCCCCACTGATTGAACTCCCTACCTAATTTTCATTTTTACTAGCCTACATAAATTATTGTCTGAGTATATTTTTTACTCTTTTCAAACATATTGTTAAATTCTGAATATTGAAATCTGGAGTGCTTTACTGAGGGCATTTTCAATGAATTTATTTTCACAAGCCTCAGGCGGCACCAAAGCCCAGGCAGGTCTGACCACTGGTCAAATGAACATGGACCAAGTGGGTCCATTGCTCACCTTGCTGTTGGTACAAAGAGGATTTGTTGGCCTGTGGCAGGAAAGGTCGTGGATGGCACCATGTACTGGAGACTCTGGCCTCTTTGGTACCACCTTTCCTGTGAAGCAGTCATTTTATAAGCAATGTTCTGAGATGGCTGAAGCATAAAAGACAAGAAAGGTGTGCATATCATTTACTTTTAAATCTAAAAAATACTTTGACATTTGTTCTGTCTTCATTTTCTAATGCCATAAACACCGAGATAAAAATCACCTCTTTACAAACTCTCTGCTCCTCTAAGACCTCTGGGGGATAAGCACAAGAAGTTCAAGCTGCTGATACCCTTAATAACCCCAGATGTGAACATTCTACAACTGGAGAATAAACACTGTTTGATTGCTGACAATAAGGCATTAAAAACAACTTTTGAGTATACAGAATTGATTTTTTTTACTCCTTGGATGTATGAATCTGGAAAAAAAAATACCCTGAGAAATAAACTGATAGAAAGCAAAATTTCACACAAAGAGCAGCAGGAATGATGTTCATACCACCATATGTCAGCAGCTTGGACAGTCAGTAGGACCAAATGAAAACAGCAATGTGCTATGTACCTTTGTTCCAGCAGAAATATTGACTCTGGACTCCACGTGC
>NW_020955322.1:976678-978794 GCF_003031625.1 Empidonax traillii | reverse complement strand
AAAAAAAAATACCCTGAGAAATAAACTGATAGAAAGCAAAATTTCACACAAAGAGCAGCAGGAATGATGTTCATACCACCATATGTCAGCAGCTTGGACAGTCAGTAGGACCAAATGAAAACAGCAATGTGCTATGTACCTTTGTTCCAGCAGAAATATTGACTCTGGACTCCACGTGCCTCTAGATGTGTAATTTTGATGGTTTATGGGATTTTCACCTAATTTCATTAAGTCATTATGTCTCCAAATTATTAAATCAAGCACAAGAGTTCAAGAACAAAATATCTAATCTGCCATATGCAGCAAGAACAGCAAAGCATGAATGGACACCTAGAATAAATAATTAAGGAAGAAATGGAAATATTTGAATTAATTCTTTACTGCAAATATCATTTCTATGTCCTGCATTATTATATGCACAATTTTCCCCTTTTGCACTCTTGCTGAACTACTCTTTGTATTGTTCCTGGCAGTGTGAAGGAATTAATAGCACTCAAAGAGCTTGGAGCAGTAATATGGTACAATAGGAAACAGGAACTTTGTGCCAGGGGAGAAACTCCCAGCCCCCCTTCCCACACCCCTCTGCTCATGCCAGCAATTCCCCAAAGAGCTGGAACTTCCTTTTCTTGTGGCAGCTCGCCCAGAGCTCAGCCCTCCATCCTCGGGCCCCCAGGACATCACCATGCCATCTGCTGCAGTCTGGCAGCACAAAGAACCCAGCAGGATTCAAGTCCTGCTTCTCTGGTGCTTGATAAGCTCATGTCCTCCCTCTCTCCATCACAGCAAGTGGCACCAGGGAAGACCTCTGCCTGATGAGGTCCACTCCTTTGCTATCCTATCCTATCCTATCCTCGTATCATAACAACAGCTCAGAGGAGATCGATCTAAGTGGTCAGCATTTCTAACGAGGGTATTCTGAGCAGATATTGAACTACTGAACTGGTTCAGGAAACTTAAAGATCCATTTCTGTGGGACATGGTTTATTGTAGTGCTTTACACTCCTGTCCAGAGAAGACTAAACACTGTCACTGATGGATTTGGAAGCAGGAATGCATTTCCATATTCTGCTTATCTCAGAGTTAAAATTCCGGTCAGCTCCACTGATAACAGGGGTGCAGCTGAGCCTGTGAGAAAATGAGCTGGGCCCTGAGAAGTGAGGAGCAGGTTAATGGCCATATATCAGCCTGGAGAGTTTGTATTTTTCCTGGAAACAAATTTGACTTGTTTGTTATCCTAATCTGTTTGCACATGCCATGTGTTGTCAATGTGTTGACTGTTACAATATGGATTGGCTTTATGGGGAAGAAGTTTTCCTGCACGTGAACTCCACTTGACAGCAAGGGTGGGCACAAAGGATCAATGTGCATTCGCAATTTATGAGCAGTTCTCAATCAACTTCATTTAGCTGGTCCCTGGACAATGTAGATGAATATTTAAAGCTATCTGATTATAGTTAGGCTAATTAGACTAATTTTAAGCCACTGGGTTTTAGTAATAGACTATTGGTGTGCAAGAAAGTAAAAGAGACTATTTGAATTTAATTTTGATTCCAGATCTGATCTTTGCAAGTCAGTGCCTAAGCATGGAACTCCTCAGATTCCCATCTATCTTCTGCTCTCTCCCTACTCTTACCCTTATCATAACAAAAAATTCCAGCTGGGAACAATTTGAGGACTGAGTTGCTTATCACCACTCTAAAAATATCAATACAAAGAACACAAGGCTTGCACTAAAAACCAGAACAATTAAAATGTAAAGTCGAAATGCAGGAAAATATAAGTGCAAGGCCCCTAAGTTATCTCCTAAGTCTCCAGGAACTAAAAGTGTATTTGGCACTAGAAGTGCCCATTGTCAGTCCCTTGAGTGCACTGGAGGTATGTGGTAATACCTGCAGGCCAGCAGACAGAAACAGAGGGCTTAGTTCCATTTCCCCCCACCTGATTCACTGGAGTGGTCCAGCAGCTTCTGCCACACCAGCATGAGTTCCAGCAATAACAGTGTGGTTTAGTAAGTATAATCACAACATCTGCAAGAGATTTAAGTCCAAAAATCAGGTTTTCTTGCATATTTCTAAAGGGCTTTTTTAAAAAAAAAAAAAAAAAAAAAAAAAAAAAA
>NW_020955322.1:974839-976174 GCF_003031625.1 Empidonax traillii | reverse complement strand
CTTAGTTCCATTTCCCTCCACCTGATTCACTGGAGTGGTCCAGCAGCTTCTGCCACGCTAGCATGAGTTCCAGCAATAACAGTGTAGTTTAGTAAGTATAATCACAACATCTGCAAGAGATTTAAGTCCAAAAATCAGGTTTTCTTGCATATTTCTAAAGGGCTTTTTTTTTAAAAAAAAAAAAAAAAAGAAAAAAGTACTTAATGAAATACTTTTTTGAGTGTTTAAAGTACACAAACCAGAGTGACTTCCATCTGAGAATCTTCAAAGGAAGCACCAGACTCCTCCTCCCCACTGTGGATGCTTTACAGTGCCCAAGTGGCAGCCTTTAAAAAGGAAATATGGGTTTCTATAGCACATTTTCCTGAGCTTTCTATAACCAGCGTAAGAGTCTGTAATGTCACCCAACACAGAATACAACTTGACTGTGTAACACGCTGCTGCAGTGACAGAAACATTGCTTTAATGAGTTCATTTAGAACATCAATCCCAAAATAAAAGGCTCCTGTTTAAAAGCCTTCTTACTGTAACCCTTTCAAAACATTTCAGTGAACTTTTTATACCCCTGAATTTGATCAAATATGTTTCCCATATTTAGCATATTAACCAGGTACTGAATTTGTTAAATTTGGCAGTTTGAGGTCACTGTGGTGTGTATTTGTTACCTAAGCACTAATGTTTTCCACCACAGTAAAGAATCTATGCCTTGACTTTACTTTCAACAAAGGTGTTGTCAGTTCAGTGACAATAGAGACATTTTCTGGGTAGCAAGAGTTTTCTTCTACAGTTAGGAAGGCAGTTGTGATACAGCACTAATAAAAGGTAGGAGGTTGAGAAAGCCAGATTATCCTGGAATGGCAGCCAAGTTATGCCCTGGCAGAAGGGAATGATGCCCCCTACAAGGCTGGTCACAAATGCTTTGCACCAGCCAGAGCCACAACTTCAGTCACATCAGCAAAGCAAGTCAATGGACTTACTGCTCTAAATCAGAGTGAAACAAAACAACCCTTGAAGAGAAGTGGAACAACAGAAGACATGCAGACCTCTTGACACTTAAACCATTCTCAACCCAGATCTCCTTGTCTGGCTACAGAAGATCCCTCTTACAAGGCACTAAAGCACCAAACTGTCCACGCAAGTCAGACACAAGTCCCAACAAAGTAATAACCTAGAGTTGTCAAAGACCATTAAGAGATGAAACTACCCAAAATCTGTCTTTTCTTGCAGTCTCACCAGCTTCACTGGCAGTCAGCACGTGAGACTCAATTTTCCAGATCTTAATAGATTTCTGTATATTAAAAGGGTTTTACAGGCATTATCCCTTGAAATTCTCTA
>NW_020955322.1:844445-974563 GCF_003031625.1 Empidonax traillii | reverse complement strand
CAAAGTAATAACCTAGAGTTGTCAAAGACCATTAAGAGATGAAACTACCCAAAATCTGTCTTTTCTTGCAGTCTCACCAGCTTCACTGGCAGTCAGCACGTGAGACTCAATTTTCCAGATCTTAATAGATTTCTGTATATTAAAAGGGTTTTACAGGCATTATCCCTTGAAATTCTCTAGTCTACTCCTTCTGTATAGATCCTGAAGGTTAATAAGGTACAAATTTTACTTACTGGGAACTTTCTTCCAATCAAGGAGTAAATTAAAGACAACTTTAGTGTGGGGAAAAAAAAAAAAAAAAAAAGGAAAAAAGGCATATGTGATAGTGCTTTAAAATATTAGCAGGTTAATGACATTTTAATACATTCTTTAAGCTATATTTGCAGATGGTTACTCTAAAAAGACCGTGGATAATTATATACATAGGTAAATATCCAGCTGACAATATTATAGTTATAAATAATGTCAGAAAATCCTGGGGTTGAAATAAGCAAAATATGGAAAATCAGCACTCAGGCTTTATCTTCTTATATAAAAGAGATGCTGAAATCCTTTACAACATTTTTTTTGGAAAGCCAAGGTTATTTTGACTTTTATGGGGTTTTTTCCTGTGTTTGTCCTTAGATAACCTCGAGGACATTGAAGGAAGGCAAAATACCTGATGGGGTTTTTCTGATGACAGCTATTTTTTCAAAGCTATATCAAGAATAGTAATCTCTTAAGACTTCATATTTCCTTTCTTTGTAGTACTAAAGGCTTCATCCACAAGAAAAAATTCATTGGTAAGATTGCCACAAGTTGCCCATAAAATGTATATAAATGTCAAATAATACAAATAAATCATAGAAACTTTGTTTGAGAGAACGACTACCTAACAGTTTATCAAAAACATGAACTTTATCACAGATGAGATACAAACCATGTCCTCTAGGCAGCAAAGCAAGGGATGGCAAAAAAAACTTTGCAAAATGTTTGAAACCAAGTCTTTTTTTAACTTTTTTTTTGCTCTTGAAAGATGAATACCAATTTTCAGCATTAAGAGTGACTACTACAATGCCAAATCCTGTGCTCTGAATGTATGGACACACAAGAAATTATTCCATTCTTGATTTCTGATAGAAAAGGGCTTTTTTTTATTCAAAAAAAAGAAGACACCCTGAAATGTTTTAATAATTTGATTAAAGTTCTCATTTGTTCTTCATGAATAAAAGTTTTTCTCCTGGTATCTCTGATGTCAGTAATGTATAGCTTTTTGATTAAAGCAAGCAGCAGAAAAACACGTGGCTGGGAAGAATCTCTAAAACCTTAAAGAACTAAAAAACCCCATCTTTCTTAAGCTTTAGAAACCATTAATATAGAAAGACTTATATTCCACCTTAAAGAAAACCAGTCTAGCTTTTACTGAGAATATAAACTGCCTTCCTTCTCCAGTATAGATATATCCTTCCTATTTTGTACTAAAATCCCACTTAGGCTTCAATACACATGGAAAGCATGAAAGGCATGAAAAGCAAACAAGTTTAAAAACCTAAAATCCTGCGCAGGCGTTTTTCCAGTAATGAATAAGTATTTTGATTAATCCCTACTCTTGAAGCCAGTGATGGTTTTATCATCAGTTTTAATTGTAGTAAATTCACATCTGAAAATTATAAACACATTAAAGGAGTTTTAATAAAAGGACTGGATATTCTAGAGCATTTTACACAGATTTCTAAAATGACCTTTTTAACTTTTTAATTTTTAAATGAACACTTAAATAAATGATGGAAAAAGGCTGGTTACTGTCCCAGCTTTGCACACCTACCAATTCCAATTGCTCTAAGTATTTCAGTACGATTGCTCCTCCATACCAGGAACCCCCCACAGGGTGGGAGAGGCTTCTCTGTGAGCTCAGGCAGGTCCATGAGCACCCAAGGACAGTTTCTGGTGCTTTGGGTCATGGCCTCTGGAGCAGAAGATGCTGCCCAGCCACCGTGGCACAGCCTGGGGCTGGGGATGGGCTCGGTGCCAGGGAGCACAGCTTGGAGTCCTGGAAACCTCCCTCTCCCTCTCATCCAGACCACACACAAATAATGAGGAAGAATGAAGGGACTGGGTTAGATGAGTGTTAAAAGAAGCACAAACCTCGTGTGCTTAAAAGCCAAGCTAGAAGAAATTTAAAAAAAAAAAAAGAAAAAATCCATAGTGGATGAAACTCCCTGCCTGTGCCCTCATCATCGAGCTGGGACCTGTGAGCAGGAGAGGTGACAGCAGACTTACCTTGGAGGACAACACCATCCAGATATCACTTCTAGAAACATCCTTCTAAAAGATGAGCCTAGACTCAAAGGCATTTTAAGCTGGAAATTAAAGAATTGAGAGAAATTATTCCTCAAAGGAAACCACCCATGTAGTTAATTAGCAATGAGCCCTTCCATGACAGGGTGCTTCTTCATAATTTTACTTTCACTGAACTCCAATGAATCATATATTAGCTTTTGAAAATGCTTTGAAATGAAGATTTTTTGCCTTAATATAAGTAGTCATAAGAGAATGTAAAGGGGGTTAAAAGTTCAGGAAGATACTCGAGACAAATAATTGCATAAAATGTGTCAGTACATTCTCGAGGAGGAGAAAAAGCAACGGTCGCATATGAATCTTTAATGATTTTACTCCAGGATCAGCCGAGTCTTAATCAAAGGGGGATGCATACTTAGCCTGAGCAAATAAGGCATGAAGATTCAAACATTCTGTCTGAATACTAATGTGGTTTTATACTTGGACATTTAAGTAACCGAGATTTGAAAAATGTCGGAAGACCTCCAGAGCATGTGGAAGAAATTCATGATTCAGTTAAATATTTTAACTTTCATGTCCTGAACATAGATATTATCCTAATTACTGAAATTAAAGTCTCCACTAAACTTTTTTTTTTTTTTTTCCAAGCACACTCAGGAATGCTGAGTGCCTTTTGCAAGCACACTCTCAGAAAGGTCTCTGAATATTCTCTTTAGCATCAGAAGCTATTTACCTTGTCCTCAGCCAGGAGCACAGCAGGCAATAGTAACAATCACAGAGAAATACTGAAAGCTAGGAAACCCCACCCTTCTATGTTATGGCAAGATTGCTAGATGTGAAAATGGTCAATATTTCCCAGGAACAAAAAGAAGTGGCAGGAGAAATATGCTGCTGTTTTGGTTTTGCCAAACCTTTTTTTTTTTTTTTTTCTTTAATACTTAATTTACTTTGCTTTCTAATCAATACTACTCCATTTAACTGCAAACATGACCTAACAGTTTATTAGGTTTTGTAGTTAATTAAAGCTACAGCTACAACAAACAAGATTTTGACTTATCTCTACCAAACTGGCCATTCTCCAAGGATACCCCTTTGCTTTTTTTTTGTTTTGTTTTCACTGTTATTACATGTATTTGCACACATTGTCTAAACCTGAGAGAGGAAGAAATATGAAATCACAGCTATTAGTAACATCACTTGTCTATGATTTGTAAAGCTCCCTGTAATCTTCTTTCTTATCAGAAGGAAACTGCCTAATCAGTTGTATGGAAATTCAGTGATGGTCAATGATCACTAGTCAAACCTCTCTTATTTTCCAAGACACAAGGTCTATAAAGCCAAAGATATTTAATAGTAGACAGTATAGACCAGCCAACACGTGTATTTATTTTAATGAGGGAGAGGGGATTGATTTTAAGGTGCTAATATAGAAATATTTTTACATAATGTGTGTTCCCCACAAAGACACCTTTAATATTTCAACATTTAAAATATATATACAGGAAAAAGCCTGATATCCCTGGGAAATAATAGACTGGGATCTGCAATTATTTTTAATGGGTGAGGTTTTTGCAGTTAATTTTTAGAGGCTGAAGAGCTACGTGGATCAATTACTTAGGAAAGGGCATGGTGCTCATAAGATTTTACTATAGTGAGACTATCCAAAATCTATTCACTGGTAAATGGGTGCCACATAAATCCATGTGGAAGACAGCAAGGAGAGAGAAAACTCAGTGAATGTATGAATACCAATGAATATCCAGCACAAACATTTGTTATTTTTAACATTTAGGAAATGGATGTTTATCCCTTTAATAAAGAACCAGGATTAGCAGTTCCTTCTTGCATGTACACTGAAATAACTTGTACTTTGAGGAAGAAGATTACTAGATTTCTGCCACTAAAACCAATAGGCAGCACTTTTTGCAGTTAGTGCTACAGAGAGTTAGCCTTAATCCAAATAAATGTTGATAGAATTTTAATATAAATTCCTCTAATATGCATTTAGAACTGCTAGTAATCCACCTACTTTGCTTGTCCTTTTCTAGCTTTTTTGTTTAAGTACCTGCTGAAAACAATTCCACTGTTATGATAGTCAGAATACCTCACTTTCACCAGTATAGCTGTGACGTGAAAAATGCAAGCCAGCCATGCCCAAGGGGAGCTGGATGCAAACGGATTATTCCGACCTTTGTTGGTGGTATTTCCTTCCTTGGCTTCACGAAATAAGTCTTAACAATATGAAAATCATCAGCACTCACAGCAAACTGTGGAAAATACTGTGAGACCTGTGTTGTTCAACTTGCCTTTTGCTCCTGGAGGTGGCCCTTTCAAAACAAAGCTGAGCATCTTGACCAGCGCTCAGTGCCAGCACTGGTGTTGCTGAGTTGGTGAACACACTGAACTCATATTTTCCACCCCTGCTGACATTTCGCAGAAGTTCTTTTTAGGAAGAAATGAAAAAGAAATCCTTTTTTCAACGGGCTATCTGAAAAAAAACCAACAAAAACCTACAGATTTTCAAACAGCAGAAGATCTAGGATGGCTTTCTAAAGTCAGGCACTTCTGTTTACAGAATTCCTAAGGGGAAAAGCCCAGTCAGTTCAAATCACAAGTCTCTGACCCTTACCAGCTCTTCGAGGGCACTGAGTTTGTGAGAGAGTGATATTAATTGTGTCTGCAAAAAATGGACACCACAGCCCAGAGACTTAGGGATCCCTCATTTGATAAAGAAGGACTAGCAACAAATAATTGATCCTGCAGTCAAGAGCTGATTTCTAGACACCACTCCCATGGTTTAGAGGAATTCCCAGGGAGACCCAAACACCAGTTCTGAGGCTCTGCTCAAACAGCACTGGCATAACTACTGGATCTAATGGTTCCTGACTCTAATTTGACAACTGGGAGGATGGACTTATCTGTACTTGCTGGGCAGAGAACTGTTCCTGGCAAATAGATTGTCAAATCCTTTAAAAACTTAGATAATCTGAAACTTTAAATAGTAGTTCTTTTCCTTTGTGGTATTTATTTTTGAAAAATCATTGTTTTCTGCCTTAGCAATGCAGATATTTGGGACTAATAAGATAAAACAAATATACAGGGACATCTAAACTCTCAAAATGGGAGCATCACATGCTCCTTGTAGTTACTGTTCCCAGATATATGAGCTCCTTGCCTGTTCACTCTCAAATGTTTTCATAAGTATTTTCTCCAGAGGTGACATTTCTGCTTAAAATCTCAGTAGAAAAAGCATAAGAAAAGCTTGGTTTATTATCTGTGGCTCTCTGTTGGGGTTTTATTTTCTGTCACTACACAAGTACTGTGTGTTTAGATCTTAGAATAGGTATCAATTATTAACAAAGGTGGTGGAGAAAGCAAGCACAGTTTTTCATGACAAATGATACCATAAGCAGAGTCCCATAATCCAGCATGCAGCATTTTCATTTTTCAGAGGACAAAGAGAAAAATGACTAATACATCAACTTCAGTGCTGTTCCCTTGCTTTTTTTGAAAAGCACCTTGCTGTCTAGGACCACCCTTAATCTACCATCTTTTCAAGACAGAAAATGTAATGAAAACATCCGTCTCTGGTTTCAGCTAGCCTGTAATATTAAACATCAAAGTAGTAGTTATTCTCCACCCACTCATCAATCATGCCTCTGCTCTTCTGGCATGTAATTTAAACAATCTAAAATGGACACCCTTGCTTAAAGAAATTTCCACTTTTGTGGAAGGGAATGAGAACTCTGAATTCTATGAAATTAAGATGTACAGTCCTTCTCTTACACTGATGATCCAAAGCTTTAGGTATTAATTCCTTAGTGTTGTTCAGGAGTTCAGAATTCAATTCATTATGACATGGCAGGTGCCAAACACTACAGTAAGAGCTTTATGGGAGACACATTATCAGGCACTTCAGGAGAATTAGGGTGCTTATACCCACCTGAGAGCTTCCCATCCTTTTGACAATTAGATAAACAAATTGTGCTTTACCTACCCGTGGCACTCAGAGCCAACGGGGGTTCACTGTGCCCAGCCTGCAATCCATGTAACACAGTCCTTAACACACAGGTACTCTTAGATAATGCCACAAATCAGAGTCATAACCCTAATAGTCCATTTTCCTCAACACACACTATTATGCAATAGTTTGGAAAGAGAAACAAGGAATAAAAAAACAGAGCTACCATCTAATAAACAACTTTGTCTCATTGTTGACAACACATTCTTGTTGGCCACAGATGACAAAAGCAATTTAGAACAATTACAGATTAACCACAAATACAACCAAACCCAAAGTTGAAGTGGATGCAGAGCGACTAAATAGCCACAGTCTATAATAATAATACTTCTAAATTAGCTCATTCGTTTCAGTTCATTGATTCTTAACTTAGTAAATTGTTCACCTCCTCTGGCAATGCCTGCTTCAGCTGCAGCTCGATGTTGCCCTCCTGTGGGCCGAAAAAACAGGAGAGCTCTTGAGCTCCTTCACCCCATCAAGAGAAATCTGGGCACGGTTTGCTCTTTCCAGCTGAGATGGAGTAAGCACAGATGAGCTGAATCCCTGTGAATCATATAAATGCAACATTGTTCTCCAGATAAAATCCCTTCTGGACTACTTTTGGAACAAGTCTGCTGCATAGGAAATTATTCCATAGGAATAAACATCCACATCTTGCCAAATCAACCACAGCTTACAAGATGTTATTTATGCTTTCTTCCAGCTGAGGAAGGGGTGGTGATATATGAAGTCTGCTGGAACAAAAAAAAACCAAAACCCTGCTCTTCACTTTTTTCAGCAAGTTTTAATGGCAGATGGATTTTTTTTTTTTTTACATCCTTTGCCTAAAATTTGGGGGCTTTAATCTTGAGTACTCCCAAGCATAAACCATTTTTGCTTAAAATTTGAGGAAAGCCTCTCCCTTGACTAGGTTGGGGTGCCTTGTTATGATAGTTAGGTGTTTGTCACCTGTGTGACACTGCCCATGTTTTTTGTCACTTGGGGACTGCAGGTCCCCATTTCTGTACCAGACTGAATTTGGGGCCCATCTGTATTTCAACCTGTGGCTGAATTGATCTGGGATAGTGTGTAGTTAGGTTGGTCTCCAGCTACTTTCCCCCTTCCTAAGGATGGGACAAAGAGACAAATTCCCCACCCCTAAGAGGTAGGAAATGCTCCAAACCCAGTGACTCGCAAAACACAGACACCACTTAAAAACTGGGAGGGGAATATTTGATTTCTTCATGCCAGAAGCAACAGCCAGGAGACAGGATAGAATTAGCTGTGAGAAAAGACCATACTCCTTTTACTGAGGTTGATTCATGAACAGTGAGAGCTGCTGAGGAGCACAGAGGAAGAGGGCTTGTTCTGCCATTTACATTGGGAACGAGTAATTCTTTCTGCAAAGCCCCCAGCATTGTCACCTCTGTCACTCCAGCAAAGGCTGACTCCCTCCAGACTCCCCCAGGAACTGCCCAGAGTTAAGGGAAGGAAAAGGTGTTTGAGGCAGCTGCAAGCAGATACTGAGCAACAATTCCTCTTATCAGAGCAGCACAGCCCAGGTCTGTGCCAGGGTCAGTGCAAACTCCGGGGAGAGATGGTCTCACCTCCAGCCTCTAAAGCGAGACCATCCTCTGTCCTGCCATAATTGTGGCCCTCAGGAGCAAAAGCACCTCAAGCAGAGACTTCCAGGTTATTTAATTCCTCTGAAGATGCAAGTTGTCCACAGCATTCTTACCAACAAACAAACAAAGGGGTTGAATTCTGAGCAACAGAATTCGACTCTACACGTAGTCAGCATGAAGCAATGAGTTGTGTAGTCTTGACTCACTGGTAAAATCCACCTCTGGATTCAGAAATGCACTTTGTGGTTGGGTTTGACTGCTGCTATGGGCCAAACCAACTTTTTAAATCCAAACATAACCTCAAATTGAGGAAACTGAGGTCAGACAATGTGGCTTGGGTTCATGTCTGCTTGCTACCAAGTCAAAGGCTTCCCTCCTGAAAACAGAGTGCTAATGATAAGCGACAACCCGAACGCAAACAAGAGAAAAGCACCAGGAAAACATCTGGAAGCAATCCTGGTAGGAAGAGAACACGGAGACGTGGCCAAATGCCTCACTGCCAAAGAGGGGGGGGAAAAAAAAGGAAAATATTTATGACAAGGGGCTTTTCCCTGCCTGTGTTCAAAGACCATCAACAGAGCATCTGTGCAGAATAAAAGACTAGGAGAGAAAGTAGAGACGTGGCGGGGGAATGGGGAAAGTAGAAACTGCTAGAAAAGCAACTCCAGACTAGCATTTTAGCTGCTGATTAGCATGCAGTCAGTTGAGATCTACACAATAAATAGCATAATCAGCATTCATATACATCTGTCCAATAGAGCCTGTAAGAGCCATGATTTTCCCTTAACAACCATCAAGTTTAAATCAGAAATTGCCATGAGCTGGCAAACAAAGTAGAATTTCTGAAATCTTTCTTGCCACAATTGATCCATTGATTAAGCATCAGGATAGCACAAGAAGTCAAATTAATCAAAGTCCCTGGAAACTTTTACAGTAGTGCTTAGGCTATGGTGGCTGCTGACTCAATGAATTTAACTGAATCCCAGAGAGCAGCTGGCAAAGAAAATATGTTGAAGCAGAAAGAAATATTAAAAGCAAATCTGTGCATTTCCTGAAAAGGTAATTTTGCTGGATCTTGTTTCTGAGGAGGGGAAAAAACCAACCAACCAACCAAACAAAAAAAACCCCAAACCCACACAGCTTCTTTTGTCTCTCCTGCAGCCACTTTAACAGAAACATTCCTCCTTATTCCCTGTCCAGTTCTTACACGTAACACACCTTCAGGGCAGAATTCCAAATATTAGGAGATGGATAGAGATTAAGGACAAATATCTACTCTGTTCTGAGAGGGAGAAAATGAGGGGCAGTAAAACCCAGGGTTTACTGTCTTATGAAAAGAGAAGGAGGTGCATTTTGCCAAGAGCACCCGTGGCCTGGTTTGCATTTCCCAGCTCCCAACATCTCCCTGCAGGAGGCTGAGACTCCTGCCAGGGTAGGGAGAGCCCACAGCCTGGCAGCAGCAGGCAGGACTCGTGGGCTCTGCCCTCAGGAACCAGCTCTGGCACATGCCTTCCAGCTGAACTTCCTCCTCACAGGCTGTAAATAGATGAGCCAACTCCCCTCACCAACTCAGGACACAGAAAAATCTGTTGTCTGCTTCTAGAAGACCTGGTTCTGCAGCTGAAAGCACTGTCAAATTATATCATGGAGCAAGAGACAAATTACTGCCTCTTTTCAGCCCTGCTTGAAGTGAGTTTCACAGACTTTATTCTTCCTCTGAATCACTTCAGCTCTGAAACAGTCTTCCAGTTAAAAAGCCATTTCTGAAAGTGCCTTCATCCAAATGACAATTCGAATAAAATAAATTACACTCATTTATTTGTCCTGAATAGCACCTTCCTCGATGGATATACACTTTCCATACATCTAGGAAATGAAACCTGACCAGAGATGTGAAGAATCTGCAAGAAGGCGAGATCCAGTGAGTAGGCAGCTGCTTTATTAGCAGCCATACAACTCTTGATTTAGAGGCTTCATTCACTCAGAGATGAGAAACTTCTTCTGTGCCTGCTGCTATAAATGTCAGTCAGGGCTAAAAATGGCAACAGGACATTTCTGTTGTTGCTTCCCAGACGTGTCAGCCGAGCTCAGTGAGGCTGAGCGGGTGATGGAGGAAGCAGATCCCTGGCAGTGGCGCAGCAGCCTCATCTCTCCCATCCACACCTCCTCCTCCTGCTGTGTTCCTGCAGCAGGGACAGCTGTCGAGGGAAAGCAGAGCCATGAAAACAAACAGGTCTCCCAGTGACTGCCCAGCAGCCCAGCACACACTGAACCCACTCTGCAACTCAAAACTTTCCACTGATGTGATGAAACCCCGGCCTCTCCAGCACTGCTGCTGACTTGCAAAACCATCTGCTCAGTCCTGGCCAAGGATGAGCTCTCAGTACAAACACAGCATGACTGGCCCAGCTGGGGCTGAGGAGTGCTGCAGCATCACCAGGGCACCCAGCAGGACACCGTGGGTACCAGCACCATGGTATTTGTGAACAGTGCTGACACGTGGCACAGCAGCAACTCAGTGTACCTTCATGCATGTCTTTTGTAAAGAAAGTTGTTCTTCTCCCCTTGTCCTGCAAGTCTGCTTTAACCTGACTCAGTGCAAGCAACCACAGAAGCCCCACTGTAATTAAAGACAGTTGCTACATTTTCCATTCTTATAGGAAAGATTGTTCTTGACCCTTTGTGCTCCTTTAGTTTTTAATGCATTTAGAAAGAGAAAAACCTTAAGTAACCAGCAAACAAGATGAGGATTCTTTTCTGGATTCGTTTTTAAGGCTAGTTTTGGAATTTCTTCCTTTTCTACTTAGTACTTTCAAAACGCTCTTCCCATTCACTGCAGGTAGAAAGGAAATCCTGCAGGATGAAAAGGCTCCATGTGTTTCAAAAGTCCAATTTTTCAGCTCACGTAGAAGAGGGAGTGAATACTTTGTACTTAGAAAAAAATTCCACAGTTCTGTTCTCCAATCTGCCACACCCACAAATTCAAAAGCCAATCCAAAAACTCAGACTGGCTTTACTCACTAAAAAATTGCCTCTTCTCCCAATAATGACTTCCTTTGACAATAAAATTACATGGAAACAACTGAACTTTGCCAACAGAGAACTTAGAAGATAGCTCAAAGATTTCACATCTATCAGTCAGCAGCTCAAGATCTAGTCTAGAGCTGGTAAAAGAAATCAAATTATTGTTAACAATGAATATTTATAAAACATAATAGCCCAAGCAATTTACAGTTTTAATGTATAAAATGTACATCATTTTTCCTTTATGCCTATCCCTCTGCAGCCTACAAACCACACAACCAGTTAATAAACTCACTGAAGTACAAAAAGAGTTTCCATTTAAATTTTTCCAACTTGACTAAAATGAGTAGGCAAATGCATTGAGTTAGAGCTGATAAAAATGGCTCTATCCAGCTACCTCTTGCTAAGAAACTTCAAGAAATAGTTCTGTGTAAAATTTTTTTTTAAATATAGTTTTAAATTCTATATTATTTTTCTGGCCTGGCTTTAAAAAGGTACAAATAAACATATATGTCAGCGGTCACTTGAAATATTTGATAGTGTTTTGTAAGGACTGAAGATACCAAAGATAAGCAACCAAAAAAAGAGCACCACCAAAAAAATAAAATTAGTGTTTCAATACCAGGAACAGTAAGTAATTTCAAAGAAACATGATGGAGTTTTACTTCTGGGAGGTTACTGTTATTTTCTCTCATCCAAATAATTAGCAGAAAGGCTTGAAAAGGGGGTCACACCTCTACAGGTGACTTCATACTTATCATGTGCACTGTGCTGAAGTGGCACATCCATCCAACACCTAGGAAAGCAATAAATAAGTTACTCCTCATGGTTATGCATTAAGACAACCCTTACACATTAACATTCAAACAACACAGGCAGAGGCAGCGCTTCATTAGAATGCACAGTGAGTGCTGGGTGCCAGGTACAGGAGGCTGGTCAGACATCAGCTCGTTGGGAAAGTTGTGTCTTCTTTTTTTGCTCTACACATGGCAGAGAGCTGTGTCTGGAATGTGGAGCAGTCCCTCCTCACACCCCCTGTCTCTGTCCCTGTCCCTGTCCCTGTCCCGCCGCCCCCAGACCCGAGCGGGGCTGCCGGGAAGGACTCGATGAATCAGGACACTCTCCTGGCAACCCAGGCAGAGGTCAAAGCCAAGGCTGAAAACTGAGATTCTGCAGCCTCTTCCCAGATTTGCTGCCAAATGGTATGAACAAATCAGTTCTTCTGAGCCACAGTTTTCCCATCCACTTCCAAAATACTCTGACGCATTTAGATGAAAGGCTACACAAGTACAGCTCTATTACCAGACACTATTTCATCCTCTCCCAGGTTATAAATTGCAACCACTACCTAAAAATGTGGGTAGGCAAGTATTATTCTTTTTTTTTGGGTATGCATGTCCAAATATGACGATATTGCTAGACTTGAATTCTATAAACGTACCTTAAGTGTTCTGTTGAAGTCTTTTTGCAGCTATTATTTCTATCCTAATTTCTATTATCCACACCCCAATCTGCTTTTTAACAGGCACTTGTAAAATCCAATTTTGGCTGCAGGATGGCAGATGAGTATAAAGGTACTATTTTATCTTCAACTGCTACTCACGAGGGAAAAAGTAAATACATAAGCCAAAGCATTTTTTCTTTCCACTGTCTGTTTGCTCATACTTTTATTAACTAGGTTAAATACTTCGACCTCCTCAGTAAATTACAGAAGAGAGTTTATAGAATGCACATGAAATGAAATTGAGAAAGAGAAAGGTAATTTCCAAGAAGAATCTTAAGTCAGATGTGCAGAAATTCAGCAATTTGCAAGCGTGACCTGAAAACAGATCTCACTATTGTTCATGCATACTGCTATTTTAATTGTGTTAAAATTACTGTTACTTAGCTCTTTATTTATGAGTATTAAAGATTATTCTTGTGAACAGTCTTAGGTAACCACCAAATTAATTAAATCATGTTCTTGTGGGATATTTATCCCATACATACCCAAGACAGCAGAATAAGTGACCAGAAGCTTAGCAGACAGAAGGCTATTGTAGGCCTATCCAAAACTCACTCCTAAATTACAAGCATTTTTTTCATGCTGCTATTATTCTTGGTTTAAGTTTAGTGAATTTGAGAATTTTAACAGCCTTCTGCCCTGGCTTCTCAAGAAAAGGAGCATAGAAAGCAACGTGAAATATTCAGAGGGCCTTTTTTGAGCTTTGTGTGTTATCATTTAACCAAAGCATAATTCACTCCAACTTGCAGAGGGCAGCAGTTCAGGTCAAAGAGTCAAAACACACCTTCAAATAATGTCGTGAATGATAAATAAATGCAAAATTGTCACTGTGCAAAGCTGTTAGTGCACTATGATAGTCTTCACACAGCCCTGAACCTATTGCTGGTCCTAAAAGGAAAGGAAAGTTTTTCTTAGGCATTTGGTTTGAATATATTTATTTCTGAACTGAAGGAGGGATGGAGACAGAGAGGAACTGGAGCCCAGAGAAGCATACCATGAAGAAACCATGCCTCACATTTAAGTAGCACTTTTATTGCCAATGGCAGTGGCTGTGCTGTTGGAGTGTTTTCTCCCTTCCCACACCACCCCTCTACAAAGAAAAACATTCACAATTTGAAACTCAGGCAGTTGGAAAGCTAGCTGAAAAGGAGAATATTCCCTTTATCAAGGTTCACCTCATACAGAGGGCTACCAACATGCTGAACTAAAGCCAGGTGGGAATACAGAAAGCAGCTCTGTATCTACAACCAATTTCCAGGAATCCAAGAGAAGCAGTGAAATGTTTCACAACGTGGTGAGGAAGGACTGCAGGCACCTCTGTAATCGCTTTACCAGTGGACCACAGGCATTTAGGAAAATACTGGATTCAAGAAAGAAGTTGGCCCAAAGGATGGAGAAATGCCATGTCTTAGCACTCTGCCTGTACCATGAGACACTCCCTCAAGCAACACACACAGAAGGCAGCACAGCAAAGTCAAAAAATAATAAATCAAATTTATCTAAAAGCTGATGGCAAGGAAACAAGGAGTAGACTTAAGTTGGGGTGGGGAAACCTCGGAGTTCCAATTAGTTGCCTTCTAAATAATTCCCATTGTTTCAGCTGGCCAAATGTGACAAATGACAGCAGAGATCTTACTGGGAATTCAGCTCCTTAAAGAAGAAAATAAGAGGACCTGCTAACTTCTGATATGATCAATACATTTCACTGTCCATTACAGCTTGGCAGGTGGACTGAAATAAGTCACTAAAATTAATGTTATTTTTTGCATGCAGTGCTGTCACTAGTTTACTCAGTTCCACTGCCTTGCACGTTTTCTATACTCAATTCCTGCACATTTAGACTTATAGTATTACTTCATATACAATTACATGGTTCCATTATTAAAGAAAAAAAAAACAGAACCAAACCCAAAAAATGAAGATCACAAACTTTTATCTCTTCCCCTGTAAAAAAACAAAACTGAATCCCCAACCAGTTTTCTTTAGTAATTTTTTTTTTTTATCTGCAAGCTTCAGTAGCGAAAGGAAAAACATTCTTCTCATTAGCAACAAACACTCATCACTTCTTAGACATTTAAAAGAGGGAAGATAAAAATCTAGTAAAGTTTGCTGTGAGTTTTTATCATGAGCAAATATTTTCTGGAAGATGTTCAGTCCAAAAGAGCTTCCTTGGCTTATCTTTGAAGTAAAGAAGCAGCGCTACAATACAGCATGCTGCACATAAAATCTTCAGTTTGAAGATAAACACATCAAAAACAAAAGAGCAGAAACAGATGGGAATATTTATAAAATAACTATACAGAAGCAGAATTTATGTATGAGTTACTTACAGTAAATTCAAGGGTATCTTTCTCTAAAGTTTCCTTGTGAAGCAAGGAAATATTTTTCAGCCTTATGAGCCTTTTGCATTAGATAAGAGCTGAAGTTTTACTTTGTGCATATTTCACTCCATTATCTGAAGAAATCTAATAATTCTGTAAGGGTATTTCCAGCAAAAGGAATAAGATTTGCTTACTGCAGATCTCCTACACTTTGTCAACGGGAATTTCTTTATATTTGAACACTCAGATTATGTATTTTATCTATTCCTCTGAAAGAAAGAAGTGTTCACTCCTCCTGTGTTAACACATTTCTACAGTTCTAGTGATTTCCACTGCTCAAGAACTGTATCAGCTCCCTTCATTGCCCAGTGTCAGCTCCTGCATCAAATCTGTCAAAAACACACCTGTCCCTTTACTTGCCTAATTTTTTCCTGCTAGCTTTGCAGAAATTAGTTGCCACAGGATTTTAATGCCAAGCCTGAGGCTGGGTAGGTATTGGAGCTGCACGTGGGAGTCTCTCAGCTGGGGAATGCTGGCTGGGTTGGAAGTTTGGCTGTATTTTTGAATACAGATGCTTCAATGATATCTCTCATTTTTGGTTGTACATGAAGAAAAGACCCTTTAGGAATAAAGTCTGCAACAGGAGATCTTTAAGACAGTTAAAATGGTTAAAAAAAAAAAAAAAAAAAAGAAATAGGTCTCCAGGCTACAGTTTTTGATGACATTCCTCAAGTGCCATCTCAGGGTTCTGGTCATAAAATACTCCATGTAGGGAATATTTTTGTTGTTTTAATGGCTGCAAAGTTTTCCCCTCCTCTGCAAAATAATCTCAATTTATTTTTATTTTTTTCCAAGCTTCTGATTTCCAGCATTTGAATGCTGCTATGGCTTTATAATGTGCTTTTGTCCCCTTCAGACTAAAAGTAAATAAAAATGGGAACAACTTGCCAAGAACAGATCCATTTATTTGCTCAAACAACATTTCAAGAACACCTGCACAGCTATTTTGGAAACCTACTGGGATGTCCATTCAGCTTTTCCTGCCTGTATAATTTCAGGTAGATTATGTCTACCTAATGATGAAAAATGTGCAGCATTTCCTGTAGTCTGTGTTCAAGCTGAAATATATCTCATTCATCCTTCTGCTATTCAAACAACTAATATGGATCAATTAGTTCATGCAAAGTTCATATCCATATTCCATTTGTGTCAATGACATTTAGAGAAGAAAATCAAGCCCTGGCTGTGCACTCTCCTGTGTACTGTAATTTTCAGAATAAGGGAATAGTATTTTTCAAGTCTGAGCTGCACAAAGAAAAAAAATCCTATTTGCAGAACAAGGGCCAAGCTACAGCTAGGCTATGGAAAAAAATCAACCATGGGTTTATGCCAATACACACACACAGATGAATAATGAGATGAAGCCTAAAAAGCCCTCCCCAAATACACACCCCAACAGTGAAACATGGCAGTGGTCACGTCCTCCAGCAGCCACTGGTGATGCCACAGGTCAGCAGGAAGGACTTGCCTGTGGGATCCGAGAAACTGCTCTTGGCTGGAGCCCTCTGTATCCATCTCATCCCACTGGCTGTATAAACTATAAGGGAAAAAAAAATCAGGAAATGTAACCTGTGCTGCTTTACAGAGCCTAGCTCAGCTGTACCCCTGAGATATAATAGCTCCCTAGTTCTGATCCTAAGGCATCTTTCATTGCCACAGAAGAAACAGTTTAAAAATTTACACTTCAAGAACACTTCCAAATAAAGATCCCTTGTCTCTGCCTTCCTTGCTCCTGCCTGCATTTATGCAAGAGCCATTGGCCACCTGATGGAAAGCTGACATCTGGCAAACACATGAGACATGAAGGGGGCATGGTTTGGATGGAAAGAAATGTGCTCATCAGGGATGGGGGCACAGGCAAAGAGTCTAAGAGAACCAGAAGTTCAGAGCTTATGCAGCAAAATGCTCTCATGCACATTAATGCATGGGATTGAAGTACAAGAACTGAGAACTTCCTATTTTTTCAGGTAATGCTATCAAAACCTCCACTCTACAATTGATGATGGCACAGCAAAGAAAAGTCTGAGACAGCTGGATCTAGAAATTTTAAGGCAAAACACCATTTTATGCACCAAGACCTGTCCTACTTTACATACTACGTGTTTTAAAGAATGACCAAATGCTTGAAATAGCTCCCTAGTGAATCACAGTGTACAAAAGTGATTCAGAGATGATGAGTCTCTAAATTTGGCTGGGCCAGACATTCATTGTTACACTGTGCACCCACCCACGTCTCACATTCTCCCAGTACTGCTAAAGATGAAAACTAGCTTTTAGTAGCTTATGCTTAATAATTGCTGCCTCGAGTTCTCATAAGTTTGTGTTCACTACACACCAGAGTAACTTTCCCTAGAAGGCACTTCTTACAGAGATGCCTAAATACCACCATGCCTAAGTCCCCAGTCTGAGGAAAAAGCAAGTCAACCCCCAAATCATTGTTTCTCCTAAGCTCAGACACTTGCTGCAACTTAGGAACTAAAACATCTGAGGGTTTCATCCTTCCAAAACACAGTCCATTTTCTCCAAGCACTTTATACACATCCTGGGGCAACTGAGTTGGATCAAGCAATGGCAGCAAACCCTAACTGTCTGTAAGCAGTGTATTTACTGTGGGAGTGGAACAGGATGCAGCTCTCAGGTACCCTCACCAACTCCATCTCTCCACCCTACCTGCAAACACAAGGGGATGAAGAAAGACCTATCATTCAAATATTAACACCACCAGTTGGACAGAACTACTCCTTACAGAAGAATAACAACTGTTATCAGTCAGCAAGCTGGTTGAAGGAACCAAGACCTGAGCAGTTATTCTGCTAGTTCTGCTGCTATATGACTTTTTAAGCTTAGAAGAATATGTTTCAAGGTAAACCTGAACACTACTGCACTTAAAAAAAAGAAAAAAAAAAGTGGAAAACAGCAAGGTTGCAAACTTTCTCTTCACACATCCACTGCAGGGGATGTGCACTGTAAGAGATTAGCAACTCATGTCTGAGAAAGCTTAAAGCCTGAAGTGTTAGTCAAGCCCACTCTGAAGGGTAGGTCTTGATGTCTTAAGGTATTAAGTAGAGTAAACCATCTCCCAGGCTGGCAGGACTGCTCACATGATCTGCCACTGCAGCTGAACCTGTGGAAATGCAAATCCTCCTCTCTCTGTTCCCCACCCTCAACAGAGCACAGAAACAAAGTGGTGCAGAGTCATTAGCAGCCAAGCAACTCCTTTCAAACTAAGCAAAATTCTTGGAAATAGAAACATTCTGGTTTGATGCCAGAAGACCAGTTCCTGACTGAATTTGTTACTGTATGGCTATACACTTCCCTTGCCAAGCTGAGGCACTCTGAGACATTCGACAACCACAACCCAGTAGTAAGTGGAGTAGGCAAGAGCAAAGGAATCAACATTCAGGACCCAAAAACAGGTGGGTTTTTTCAAGAAATGGCAGTTTTCCCCACTACCCAAGGGCCGTGGCATCGCCCCAAAGCACCCCCTGCACCACAGCCAATCCCTCCTCCCTGGCCAGGCTCTTTGCTACTTCTGCAGCTGCACTGATGCCAGTAAAGGCTGTAATCGTGCTGACTGAAATCCTTCTTTGGAACTGCTGCCATACTCCATTAAATAACTTAAGACCAATATGTTTTTATCAGAGAGCTGATCTTACATTTGATCCTTGTGCAAAATAATCCTGAGGGGCATTGCTTCAACACGGCCAAAGCAGCTTTTCTGAAGGGAAGCTCAATCCAGAAAACTAACTTTCCAGAAGCAGCATGTTACCAAGAGGAAAAGATGATCCTGCATTTAACAGCCTTAGGATCGTGCCAGGATCTCAACAGCTTCTCAGATCTCCTCCTGTGAGTTTAGGACTGAAGTGCCATGGGAACACAGCACACAGCTCTGCACCAGCAGCTGCAGAAGGAACCAACTGCATGGGGTGAATTCTGAACTGTCACCCATTCCTTCCTCATTTCCCCTTTGCCCAGCCCTAAAATACCCTAAAAGACAGCCATCGTCCTGTATGCATTTATACAGATCTCACTCATATGTCAAATGGGAAAATAATTAGAGAAAGAAAGAAAAAAAGGAGGGAAATGGCTAAATATTTTGCTGAAGATAAAAGCTTCTCTTTCCAATTGTATTTCAAGTTTGGACCAAGGGTCTTCAGTACTGTTGAGCAAGGCCATCTGCTTCATTAGATTCCAAATAACTTTTTATATTAAGAGGAGTAAGTATTTGGGAAACCATGTTGGAAAGCTGTTTGAAGTGACACTTCCACCAACTAGGGACAACAAAATCCTGGCAGTCAAATCAATTACTTATTCTTACAACTCTACAGTTAACTCTGTCAGTGCAAATCCCATCTCTAAGAACTACCAGTATCAACTCTACAAATGTATTTTATGAGAGCTGTGCCCACCAACTCATACTCTGCTATGGAACCAAAAACATCCCATAGCTAGAAACAGTAAGTCATTTATCTGACACCTCAGTCACAGAGGGCTGCTGAGACAGGTAACGTGTTCCCTTTCACTCACAAAAATAGCAGAGCAGCCTACTCTGCCATGCAAGAAAGTGAGGATTCATGAAAGCAAAGATTCAAAAAAATACTTACTCGTTCCAGAACTGAATCCACTGAGGCCATGTCAGAAATAAATCCAACAAAACTGAAGTTCTTCAAAAATCTCGTTGTAGTAGCTGAAAAGAAAAATCTGAACCAATTCTTTCAAGCAGAAAAACAAAAGCAAAAGTAGATACATGCACAGGGAAGGAAAGAATCACAGAGGTCCTTTCTAGACTTTTCTGTCTCTTTACTTCATCCATGCTGAGAAACTGCTGTGGAAGCCCTGCATTGAATTACCATTTATTCCACGAATCCAGCAGATATGGGGGAAAAGGCATTATGAAGAAATACACACAATCAAACAGATTTCATTATTATTGCCTCATTGAAAAAAAAAATCTATCTTCTTCTAGGGCTTGTAATAGCCTTACTCCTACCCATTCACAGTAAGAGTGAAACAGTAATCCTTTGGGAAAAACAACAAAAAAAAATGAAGTGACAAATACATATTGGAATTGTTCAACGTGTGGAAAATACTACTAAATGCCTTGAACATTTTTTAGAAGAACAGCTGGAATAGTTCACAAATATGAAATAAAACCAAGCTACACTCAGTACTTTTAACCAAAAGAAGACTTAAGAAACCTACTGCCTATAAACTGCTCTCTAACCCACACCACAGTCCCTTCAAGTACTTAACAGTGAAAAGTAAAGCCAGGGGGAAGCAGAATGGACAAAATATTTTACAAATGTTTCATCTGCTGCAGAGCACCCTTATGTCCCTGTACTCCCAAGGTTTCTCATACAGTGCTGGAATTAGGGTTGCTGCTTTCCTACTAATGCAAGTATCTTCCACACCCTGAAAAAACTTTGTCAAGGAGACATAAGAATCTAAGTGCTTTTAAAAGCAATGAAACTTAAAAAGCATATTTTCGTAGTGACAATTCTGTTTAGCCTGTGTCAGCTTGTGTACTCAACAGTATAGCACAGCTTTTGGAACTAATTCAGGTGAACTGTTCAGAATAAACTTCTTTGTGTCAGCTCCTCAGAAGTCAATGAGAACACTTCCATACCTGTTGCTGTCCACCTGAAAGGCAGCTGCCAGCTTTTGCAAATACTCCATTAAAAGAAAAAATGAGAATCTTAGTAACTTGAGCATGGCAAACACATTTTCATGTTTCCATCAAATGTGCAGCACAGCAAACATTGCATTATGCGTCACCATGCGACAGTGAATTAATAGCTGCAAACAAATTTAACAGTAAGTAAAGCCATTCATATGTTTGAGGGGGAAATATGCACTACAAAAATAAAACGTGACCGAGAATATAAAATACATAATTAAAACAAAATTTGGAGGGGGGAGGTGAATCTGCAAAAGAACTCCCCCTGTGTTACAGGACTGCATTTTTGTGAGTTTTTTCCAAGGAAGTTCCTCATAACAACAAACTGACTGTAGCTGATCCAGGGGTAAAAATATCATTCTAAGTCAGCCCAAGAGATCACGGGCAAATTCTCAGAAAAAGATGATTAACAAAGGCTGCTTTCATTCTGAAGGCTTGGAGGTTTTGTTATCTGTAAGGATTGCCTAAGCACAGATAAGAGAGAGAGAGACACTAAGACAGCTGTTCCATGCCTGGAAATAAAGTTGAGGGATATCAATCTCCAAATATTAGCCTGAAAAGAAGAAAAGTTGACAGTGTAAAGAGAAATTAAAAGAAAGCAAAGAACTTCCCATCAAAAGCCATTCCTTTCCAAGCCAGCCCACTTGACTACATTATTGAGGTTACCTCACTCTGATGTATTTGCTTCAGCATAACTTTAAGTACAGAAAAATGCAGAGCACAGAAATAAGCAGACATGCTTATTTTGAGTAAAAGAAAAAGCTTTGAAACCCTCTCCCAGCCCTGTCAGCTGCAAATAAAGTTTCTGTTTGGGAAATGTGACATAAAGCTTCTTCAAAGATTCACAGGCAAAAAGTGAACACTGTTTAGATCATCAAATAGCCTCTGCATAAAACAAACCCAAGAATTATCACTCCTGCTGGGGTCGTTCTGAAAATGTAATGCAGGGCTTGGTACACGGGCACCAACACACATAAGAAATAATTTCAGTACTAAATAAACCAAATCCTACACTTAGAGAAACCTCCCATTTAAATGTAGCTACAGATCATTAGAAAATACTTGTCCATAAATCTAGTTTCTGTGAAACCATGGCAAATGCAAAGAAACTATCTAATACAGTCAAGTAACAGCTGCTGCATTAATTTAAAATTACCCTTTATTTTTCACAAGTTTTTCCAACATGTTGTGCATTTTGGCACGGTAGACTTTGAGACAGCTTCAAGTTTCTTTAAATTACAAACAGTAGATACAGTAGGAATATTTTAAACCAATTTCTTTAAAATAAATGTCAAGTTCATACCCTTAGCTTTAAAAGAGAGACTGCCACCGTTTCATCCTCCTGATACAAAATTCAAGTAATTTTAAGAGTAGAAAATTGTCTCTAGAAAACATCCTATTATTACAATTTACCAGCGTTCTGAAAATAAACATCAAATTTCCAGTATCAATTGGGTGCAATTACACACTTAGAAAAATAACTCACTTTAAATGAAGGTCACTTGCTGAAGAAAAGTTAAGTTTTCAACATGATGAGTTCTCAAAACAAATGATAAAGCATTTTTTTCCTTGGGTAAATGATTTAATCCTTGTTCCATCTCTGCAATCAATTTATTTTTTTCTTCTAAAGTGTACATTTCAGTATTGAAAATGAATTCAGGAAACAGGCTACGGAGATATTTTCCCTTCAGTATAGACTGGCTTATGCAATTATTGCTTATCCGAAACAACTGTAAACAAGATGCACTTCATTTTGTTTTTATGTTGCAATTTCTCACTGGTTGGCACCAAACATACAGACCACACAAACTTTAGCTGTGTCACTTTACTAAATGAAAACCAGGATCATTTTATCCGATGATTTTACACCTAGAGTTGTTTGGGTTTGGTTTTCTTCCAGCGAAGAAAAGGATTCACTATGCTTTTCCATTTTCCCTCCTCACCTACTCTTTAGGACAGCAGAATGGAAAAACAAGCAGGACACGTTTATTTGTGACTGAAGGCTCAGAGCAGATATCGAGAAATCTTCGACAATATCAGAACATTTTCCGTTTTTCACTCTTTTAGCCCAAAGTACCTTTGTTGTGTAGGAACAGGAACTTAAAAGTTTCTTTTATCACCATCCTCCAGAAGAAATCTATAAATAAATGTTTGTGTAAAGAACACTGCTGTTGAAGAGGGCAAAAAAAAAAAAAAAATAAAATTAAGGATCAATAAATGATACTGCAATGTATCTTGTGCCGTTCAAGATAGGAAGTCCTTCATGTAAATGTGTAAGTCTTCCTGGGTGCATGAAACTCCATCCTTTCCTGGGAGACTCAATGGAGCAGTTGTACCTAAGAAATTTACATCCACCTCCCTGTAGTAAAAACACAAACAGAACAAAACCCTAAATATTTATCTTGTGTTTTAATAGAGTAAGTTCTGTTTTATATATCCATGACTTCAAATATTTTACTGTTATTAGTAGGCAGTTATTTTTCTTTCTTTTACTATCCGATAACAAGGTTATTTAAATGACACCATCTTTAGAACATTCAATTCAGAAATATTAAAAATGAAATGGTTAACATCTCCAAAGTTTTTCTTTAAACCCCTTCTCTCCCACCCTCTGAAGCCAGTTTGATCAATTCAGCCTGACTGAATCCTGCAATTGAGCAGATTTAGTACTTGTCAAAAAACACCAAGGCATTATTTATCCCAATTTGTGATGTGCATCTTTTCCTTTTCATCTGGGTCTCTAAGAGTATGCATTTGGGCACTAGTTTGACAATAATACTGGACACTCAAAGGACAACATTTTTTAACATTTTTTAACTAAGTTGTGAACTTACTTGAAAGTCCTCTCCTACTTTGTTGAGAGCGATGTTGATTGTGAATGTGGAGGAATCATGATGAGGTCTGAGGGACCTCTGTCTGTCAGGGCTGTATTTCACAACAAAGTTCAGTAAAGCATACCCCTGAAATAAAATACACAGTCAGACTTCGGGTTGTGAACTGCCAAGTCACATACAGGATTCCTGGGATTTTTTTAAGATTAGTTAAAAAAAAAAAAAATCAGCAACATTCGTTTATAACTACTGCTATGACATATATAAACTCCCCAGCAAAACAAATTAGGGTAATTCAGTAACATTCTTAAATTCAGTCATGCCATGGAATAATTATCTGCAAAAGCTTTATTCCCATACCTTGGTATAATAGCCAGCAAACACTTTCAGGGTTACTGGTGCAATGAACTCCCTTATGAAATGCAGCCATTCATTATCCAGCCCAATTTGCTTCATGTGGATATCATCAGTTGGGACATTTTCATACCCTCCAGAAATGCGGCTGTCCTAAGGAAAACACCCCAAACAGCCATGAAATACGAGCATGGAATGTTCCTGACATTTCTGCAAATATTTATTTGAAACCTGCAGAATCACAGCACTGCAACAAAACAATATTTCAGTAAGCATATGTTAGCTTGCTAAACAGTAAATTCCATAGCTAACTGCCATAGAAATATCCTGAGATATTAACAAGGAGAAACTGGACATTTTTTAAAGGATGAGTCAATATCTGGATGTGTTGCCTGTAAGTAAAAGGGCTTCTTGGGGCAGTGGTTTAATTTACTGAGCTGCAGATGGAACTGAAGTTGTATCACATTAAGAGAGCACAGGCCTCAACTTGAAATGGCAATAAACGTTGAAATAACTTGAAGATAAAAGTATGGTAAAATCCTTCCTGGAGGCTCCTACCTTCAGTAAATTGTGACTACAATTATTCTCATTTCCATGGTACCACATCTGTGAATTAGTCAAATAAAATCCCCTCATTTTAATGGTAGTTAATAAATACCTTGAATTTTCTGAAAACACTGGCACAATATCTCATGGTAGACAAAACTAAGCATTTCATACCACAAAGCAGAGGTTTCAGGTCACTGGCAATTGTTGGAATATTTTTTGTTGCAGTACACTGTGACTCACTATTGTAAAGGTACTCACTCATTAAGGTCTTGTTTATATAGGCTGACGCTTACCTGGTGTTTTCCACCAGACCATTGTCCAAAATGTTCCATTTCTTCTACCAGCTCGTCACAGGCAGCATCAGAAAATATGGGAAACCAAAACACATCTGGGCATGGCTACAAAGAAAATAAAACTTAAAAAACTGATCCACAAGTGCATTCTCACAAGAGCAAAGACTACGAGCTACCTCACAAGCCATGAGCCAGCACTACCAGCTGTGCCAGTGTACCCACCCATCCTGTGCCTTGTGGCTCTAAATAACAACCCTGACCCTCTACACTGCAAGCCATTATGAGGAACAGTTTAAACTTTAACATTGTTTTAAACACAAAAACAATTTATCACAGCTCCTTAAGGAAGCAAAGCTCATTAAGTCACTGTCCCTAATTGTCACAGAACTCATCATCCAACACAAGTGCTCTGCCCAGATCAGCTGCCTGAAAGCAAGAAGCCTGGGCCAAATGGACCACCATGGCAAACATTCATTTCTGATCCAAAACATAAAAAACCCTGTTCATTCACAGACCAAAACAGCATTTGCATGGGAATAGTTACCATGCGCCAATTTACTATCAATCAGTCCCACAAATTGTCAGAAAAGTACTTATACCCACCTGTTCTACTATATTATCAGTGAAGATCTTTGAGTAGTTTGGATTTATATAAGTTTCCTTCCAGTCCTAAAAAACATATAATTTTAAAACATTACAACAAAACAAATAAATTTAAGTGACAACAAATAGCTTCTAATTTATTTATTTGCTCTACTGAAAGCATTGAAACAATTAAACAATTTCTTATACCCATAAAAAATTTGGTTCTTATGTCAAAACTCACGAAACCTGTTACATCAGGGCCATATCTCCAACTCCTTACTCTCATCATCAGTTAACTTACTGCTATATTGTCATTTGCTTAGATGGGCCACAGAGAACACCTTTTAGCACATAATCAATATTTGGTGCATAGTAGACAAATGCTCTCTGCATAAAGTCTTTCAAACCTAAGCCCTTTACAATACATAAACTTTACTTTTTTTAAAAATAAAATAACTAGTCACTAATTAAATGCATACCACGGGATTTTCAAATATCTGCCAGAGGTCATTGTTGTAGTGGGAGGTATTGTAATTGGCTGTAGAAAGAAGTCTTCCAAATTCATGTCTGTTGGTAATGTACATGAAAACACCCTATGCCAAGTAGAGAAAGCATCCATTAGCAAAACTGTCCATCTTAGCAAACACCAACTTTTTAACAAGTCTGTTTATGACTGCACTTCCATAAAACACATCACACACTTGTACACACACATTATACGTGCTGATCATTTAGCATCCTAATTTTCAAATGGTTGACTCTAATCACAAACTACTGTTCATAATATTTTCTTTACCAGCATTCAGTTGTATTATTTTCTAAAAACATTAAACTGAAACATATATTGTTGAGAACACAAAACCACGTACAGCTACAGAAAGGAAAAAACAGAGAAGCGGTTGGTTGATTTGTTTTCCAGAAAACCTAAGCAGACACACTGGAAGCATCTGTTCTCGAACTGAAAATGCTCACACGAGAAAACCAACATCTAGGGTTTGTTTCCAATTAAAAACTGAAAGGATAAGCTAGCAGTCGAAGGGCTCTTGAAAGTCAGAACAAGAAACTTATTTCAGAGTATTCACTACCTGATCCGCCTGGTGAATTGGCCTGAAATAAAAAGATATTGGCAAATACAGCACACAAGAATATTCAGATCAGCATACGAAACAGCTGAGCACTCTGAAGTCTGGTCACAGAATTATGTGCAAGATGTGAAGTGTGGTAAGACACAGCTTAATTATCAAGCTATTAACATAAGATATTAATAGAACTCTCTTGATTAGAAGTAGTAGTAGAAAATAGTATTTTTAAAAAGAAACTGAGGTTCTGTGGGACTATTTTAGTTTACAGTTTTTCAGACTAAAACTTCATTTCTGAAATGTTTGTGACTTTTGGATTTGCAGCGGATAAAGACACCAAGATTTGGGCACTTTAGTATTTCTGTCTCTGTTTTTGTCTGAAAAAGAGTTAAACTGTTAGAGAGATAATGATTATGTTAAACATGCCCAGTTTTGGGCGCTTACCAAATCATCAAATAGCTGCAGCAAGGAGAATAAGGAGGGCCTGGGTCAAGAAACACAGCTTAAAGTAACAGTGAGGGGGCCTTGGCAGACATGGGTGATTGGAGCTCTACTCCTTCCTGAGACTGCTGAATCAGTTTTAGCTCCAGAGGCAGTGTCAGCACACCTTGACCTCAGAAGCACTAAGAAACCTCCCTGAGGAAACAATGAACCTCTCTAAGATGCTTTGAGCTGGTCATGAAGAACCTGCCCCTGGCAAAAACTTGAGCCTTAGAAGACTGGAGAGAAAGCTAGAGCAGTATTTCATCAGAGTGAGTGGACAGAAGAGAAGTGTCTTCCTGTGGTAGAATAATACTGCATGTCATAATAACTCATTAATAAAAAAAATAAAGCAAAACCTTTGGGGGTCTGAGCATATGGAATGTTTCCGAAGAAGGGGAGTCTTTTTCCCTTTGTAAAGTCTAAAATGAAGGAGAATCATCACATCAGTTTTCTGATACACAATCTTTCTCTTTTTCTGACTAACAGTAGGTTTCCACAGTTACATCAGGTAAACAGCAGCCTTTGCTCTGTAGCTGATATGCCTTCACAGACAACATGCATCTCCAAGCAAAGCTCTCCAGACACGTGTCCAAGCTGTTTCCACCAGCCCCTTCTTATCTGCTGCCAGTACAAAAACCAAGCACATACCAAACCATCCTACAGCCCAGACCGAGAAAGAGGAAAAGAGAAAGCCATTTTCTGAGAAGCCAGTCAGATTAGTTTAATGAGCACATGGAAAGCACAAGTTGGCAATAATTGATGCTGAGGAGGTTTGAATACAGCAGGGTTGGACAGGAACGTTCTGAGGAATCAGTACAAACAAAGGAGTTCATGCCTTGTTATGAGGGAATAAAAAAAAAATCAATACTTGCCAACTTTTCTTGTTCAATTCAGCAAAATTATTTTTCAATGCTATAGTGTCTGGAAATAGGTCTGGTTTAGGTCTTATTTGTTTCTGTGCTGAAACTAGTGTAAATATCAGTAGAAATGTGGATTTACATATTCATAACTTTACAGTACAAATACGTTTTCTCTCAGTACTTACAGCTTAATGCAAGTAACACATTTCTGATACAGTTTTTATCTATCTAGAAAACTTAATGAGTAATTCATGCTCCTTAAGAAGATTCCTACCATTTGATAAATGATTTAGGCTTTTCATATAACATTGCTCACCATTATTTTAAATATATACCTACTTAGATAAAAAAACTTGCAAAATATTCCAACTTAGTCTGCAATAAGTTCCACACTGTATAAAAATGTGCATAAAAGAGATGGTCCAAATGCAGTGGTAAGTTTTAAATAAAACACAGCAGAGGAGTTGAGCCCTCTTTCATCTGTTGAGGTTGTGCCAAGGAGAAAGGTATTTTAACCTCAACAGAAATTTCCAGGGAATTTAACTAGAAACCATCATGCAGTCAGTCCATCAGTGCACTGGCTTTGCAAAAGCCTCTGTTCTCCACAATTTAAAGAAATAAACCTGAAGTGTTCTATCTCACAAAAATTGGCCAGTACTTTAAATTAGGATTAAAATACAATATCCAAGCTCAGTCAATCAAGCAGTGAGGTGCAGCAGGACATGAGCTGTGTGTGTATTTGAAGGCCAGCTGTTGTAGATACTCCTTACCATTTCCCTGGCATTCCTGCAGAGTGCCATGTCAGGATCCAGCTTATCACGCAGGAAGTAGTTCTTTTCTTTCATCTCTGACCTGAGAGTTTCTCCCTTAATTAAGTATATATTAGCCATGTAAGGGATATTCCATACTCCTCTGTTGAAAAAAAAACAAACAAAAACAAACCCAACACATACAAATAGTTTAAAGTGATGAAAACCTAATTTGTTGCCTATTCTATTAAATCAGGATCTCTGTATCTGCTGACAAGACTAAGCAATTTGCAAGGAGAAGAAGCTGAAAAGTTCCCAAGACATTTGAAAAACTACATCTGGACATCTCAAACATAGGCGTAGGCAGTAATTCAGTTTTTCATGAAGCATTGTTATAAAAATATAGAGAGGTCAAATTCTCTATAGAGTTTTAACTGCAAATGTACTTCATGTTTCCATAGTTAAAGCAATCAGTCAAACTCCCTTAAAATATTATTCTACACTGCCAGATGGAGAAAGTAATTCCAAACCAGATTTTTAAATGAGTTTAAAGACTTCACTGAGACTTCACACAGCTGGTCTGACCTCCTCACACAAATACCCCTGGACCACAGCAGGCTGTGTATTTATGTGAGCTGGGCCAATATCAACACAAAAGCTTTGCTTTCAGAATGCTCACTCTGCAGATTTCCTCCCTCTCAGCACCACCAGCACATCTTCCAGTACAGCTGAAAACAAGCCAGTCCTGTTCAAGCAGTCAATCTGTTTCTGACCTTTCTGTTCCTCCAGAGCAATGAAAAGGCATCACCACATGGGAAAGTCAAGCTTGGAACAACTTACATCACATTCATTTAGGGGAAGGATAAACCCAAAAGTTTATCCTTGACCGAAGTTTTGCTGAAATGCTCCTTAAGATATATCTGGCATAACATGCAGGATGAAACACACAAAGAAATTACAGTTGTCCCATGGGTTAAGCATCTGTCCCAAAGAGATGACAAAGTCATTTGATGAATGCGACAATCAGTCCTTTTGGCTGAGGTTCCAGGGACACAGAATTTTGGGGTTGCTGTTTGTTTGTCCTGCCTTTCCCTGCATTGTGCACTGTTAGAGTAATCAGACACAAACAGACCAGTACTGGAAATTACTGTATCCAGTACTAGCACCAGCTCATTAGGTTAAGCATTTTGCCTTTTTTTTTTTTTTTTCCCCAAGCTGAATGGGAAGTAACAAGTGTATTTCTATGAAATCAAAAATACAATACAATATCACTAACCTAAGACCTTCAGGAATTATGCCATATCCTTACATTTTCATGCAATATGCTGCTAATAACCACACTGGGTGCCTTGACTTTAACAATCAGCTCACAGCTACTTACACTCTGTTCCCCTGGACAATATCAACATAATCTTCTGACCGGGCATAGTAACCATCCGGGCTCAAAGCACCCCAGAAATTGGACCACAGCTTCCCATGGCGAGTCACGAGCGGAGCAATTATCTTCCTGTGAAGTGACAGGTCGAATAAGAAAATATCAGCCTCTGAAGCATTGGAAATTCACATCAGGAATTGCTGCCTGACAGGTACAAAATGCTTTGTGAATTGTTGGTCTCCAAGCCTGTTATGAACTACGGCAATGAAATACCACAGGTAAGCAAAGAGGATCTGACTCTACGGGAACAGAGGGGATCTTCTTTTCTCTGGATGGGCCCCAGACAATCCTTTCAACCCAAAGGAAATTCTACAAAATAAGAAATATACTACACCTGTTCTGTTCTATCAGTATTCTTAAAGTTTTTGGGTTTGTCAGCACAACGTCTGCATCTATGCTTAAGTAATAGTCACAGGCTTTATCCTGGCGACAAAGGTCCCTGAAAAGACCAAAAAAAAAGAGAATTATTAACTCCAATGTGTTCAGAAAAAAAAATTTAAAAAAAAATCACAAAAACCAAAACAAACAGATAAAAAAACCCAAACCACAACAACTCTACTAATTCATTGCATTAAAAGCCCTCTGCAGCACAGTATTGTAAAGAAAGGTGTGTTTAAGTTACAGTAGAGTGATTACTGAAAGAAAAGTTAAATACATGGATCAGATGCCTTATAATTTTCTTTTAATACACTAAGTGACCTCTAACCTTTACCAAGTTCAGTAATACCTCCTATACAGGGTCCTAATGGAAAATGGGGTGGGGAATCATGCCAGTAATTTATACAGCTGGGTATTGGTACAGTCACTTAATAGTGACGTAGTGAAGTATGAGTAAGCTCCTCTAGCAAGTAACTGCATGTGGTTGCAATATTATCTTTGAAAAAAGATTCTACAGATGTGATCTGCTGATCTGAATAGTAATTAAAACCTTATGGAGGGTGTAAGACAAAAAGTATAAAGAAATGCAAATTTAAAGACCTTTTCTTTGTCTTTTTTTGTGACTTACAAGAACAACAGGCTTGCTAAAGAGAAATATAAACAAACTGCACAGGCAGTGCGTGGAAATTAGAAAAAGTAATTGAATTTGTCCACACACTATTTCTGTGTTACTGTTTTGATCTCAGAAGAATAAACTATCTGTACAGATTCCCAGGCCTTCAAGAGAAAGCTGCCACCAGGCAGAAAACACATTCTACTGTAAACATAAAGGATACACAGACCACATTTCTGTGTTTCTGTCAGGGTACACTTGCTAGGCTATACCTGCTATAGTGAATTTAGCTTTCCTATGCCATCAGAACAGCAGGAGATTACAGCAAATCAAATATGATTTTTAGAGAAAGTGGAACAATTTCCTCGAGTCAATACTACAGCAGCAGCTTCCTATCATGCAGGTGGTAGCATTGATTTTATGTATTTTCCCTGTTTTAATTCCATCATAACAGCTTGAAACAGTAAAATTATTTTATATTCTTCTTTTAAAATATCTATAAATACTGCTTTAGTTTAAATTCCACTTGATTTGATTGATTGTGACCGTTTTCTGCAAAGGAAAAGATCTCTGTCACTTCAGGAGACCTGATAAACACCAGATGTGACAGGTTACATACCAGTCAAGACAAGGGCTGGCACAGCTTCCTGCCTGCTCTTCTTCCCTCCCTGCCACTGCCCAGCACTGAATGTTCCACAAGAACTACTGCTTATCAACACCTCTTGGGTCTTTTTGTTCAAACTTTCTCCTGCACAAAGGACTGAAGAGGTGTAACCTGGTTAGAATCACAGAAGGCAGAGCTTTTTTATTCCGTAAATTTAAGCCATCCTTTCTCTTCAGGTCTGATCGCTAAAGATGTGATAATGATTTGAGATAAATTTTTGAGATACTAAATGTCAGGAATGGTCTTCCCCCTACTGCTGAAATCACTGTGTTTGGACAACACCCTCAGTTTAAATCTTCACTCTGTCATTTGAGGCAAAAATTAGAGACTTTCCTCTATTTTATGCATCCATTTTTATGACAGAAATTCCTTAATCAGCACTTTCACACATAATTGCCCCAGTGGAAACCATCAGGTTTTATTTTGGCCATAACATGGTCCTACAATTCCGTCTTTATGACATTGTCCATTACTAACCTATTCTGTTCAAAGCTTTATAACTACTGAATGCAATTTAGATGTAGTTTTATCACTTGCTTAATTACAATTACTAATAGTAACCTGACTTTTATATTGCACTTGGCACTAGATTTTAATTTTCTTCCAAAAACATTCAGCTCCTTTGTCATTATTCTAATGAGGAAAATAAACCTAAGGGACCAACAGACTTGATGCCAGTCCAGGGTTCCAGCCACAACACTGGCCAGCACACCTGCAGAAGCACATTAACTATTTGCTGCTAAGAAAAATATGAATGGAATTATTGTTTTTAATTACAAATATGTGATTAAGTGGAAAAGATGTATAGTTAGTTGTAGGTAAACATAACTGGAAAGTTAATTAAGTAATAGCAAAGTTAATTATCCTTCAACTTTTGCCTTTTTTTTTTTTTTTTTTGCGTCCCCATTCCCTTTAAATCCAGGACTGGAGAATTCTATTACAATTGGTCTCATGTGCTTAGTGTTAGAAATCCTCCTGTTCTTCATTGACACAGTAATCCAAACCACAAAATACTAAAAAGCTTTAGTCTAAGTCACATTCATTCATTCATTGGGAACTCTTTCAAAGCATTACTGTCTTAAATAGTCCAGAAATGTCAAAGTTACCATCCTGACTTTTTTTTTCCTCCTATTTCTTTCTCTACAACATTGAAGACTGGATCACCAAATGGCAAAACTTATTCTTCACACTTGACGTGATGACCTGTAACTGAAAATGCTGGGAGAATCGTGCTTTAAAACATCAAGTTTTGCCATTTGGTGATTCTTTTGTGCTTTAAGCTCATTAAAAAAAAAAAAATATCTCTAAAACACTACTAAGACAGTGATAAAAGTTTCAGTCAACACTGATAAAGCAAGCATACTCTCAAGAAATTCAGGCGTCTTCTCTTTAGGCTTTCAGTGTTGCCAAGTAGCTTTCTCAAGGAAATAAATGCAATCCTGAATATTCTCATGCTTTAAAGTGTTACGTTCTACAGTTTATGTTAACCTCTCCAGGTGCAGAAACCCCAGATCATTTGTGAAACTATTTGTTATGTATATGCAGGTCACTGCAAGGAACAAGTGCAAGGTGCTTTCTAGCAATGCTCATAGGTATTGTAATATACTTTTTTACCCAAATTCAATGGCTAAAACTTTTCAAACTACTTGATTTACACTCCACCTGCTCTAAACTAAGACCAAATGTTGAAAAGAAAGCTGTGTTCTCGTACACAGAGTAATTTCAATGTAGTGATTAACGAAAATTTGGAAGGCGGCCAAGATTTTTTAGCTGGGAGTGCAAAGTAAAGCTCAGCAGATCAGTTTAAAGCATTTTGCAATCAGAGTGATGTTTGACTTCATTTACAAACCACAAACCCATCTGGAACAGTGACCTCATCTGAAAATGGGAAAGTGTCACTGTTCCCTTCCTCATACTTTCCACTGAGATATTCCAAAGAATTAGTTGTTTATAGCAGTGAGACATATTGTCTACCCAATTTCTTTGCCACTGAGCCACCTTCTTTTTTGACATATTTTGAACTTGCAGTTAATCAAGTTACTGTTTTTACACCCCTCATTTTGAAAATACAATTCCAAATGTGGACTAAAAGCCCAAAGCGAGAGCACTTAAACCATCTGACAGACCCCTGAAAGAAAAGGTGTTCCAGATACAAGACTTCAACACCCACTGAAAGACATCACCTGCCATTTAGGGTTACATTTTGCATCTCTCCAGGCAACCAGAACAGTATTAAGAAACCCTTATCAACCATCACTAAAAAAACACAAATGCAGCCAGAAAACAGCACTAATGTTTGCTTTGGCCTCTCATGGTTAAGTATTGTTACCACGGTCACCACACCTGGGAGCTACAGAAATCAGGAACAGGTGGAAAAGTTGTTTTTCTGCAACAATCAAAATTCAGAATATTCCTCCTCCACCTGAGGCCGAAACCCAGAACTGCTGAAGTGTTTTGGAGAAGCAGCTCCAGAAAATCCAAGTGTCTAATGGAAAACACGTGAATCTCGGAGCCAAAGATTTAATCCCTGCTCTCACTTCAACCACAGCCAAGATGCTTGCCCTACTCAAAGGGCTGGAAGGGGGTTCTCCTGTGTCCATCCCTTTGTTTAGCAAATCCAAATGGGAGCTCAGAGACAATGATTTAATATCCTCCTTCAAGAAACACAGAGGAAATCCCAAATTTAGCTCAAAATTCAACACAGTGTTGTCAATGAACTCTGATTCTGGTTTATTCTTCCTGAAACTTTGGAAAGCTTTCAATGTAAACTTTCATTACAATGTGCACATTACCACTAAAAGCTGAGGTAAAAGAATTTTTTTTTTTTTTAAATTTAAGGAAAAACTCTAGGCAGTTCTGTTACTAATGTTTTTGAGGGAGGAGAAAAAAAGAATGAACACCCCCAAAAGAAAAACCCTGAAGACTAAGTACTGGAGGAAAACTATCATGGAAAGTAAAACACTATTTATAAATAAAGCCTCAGAAATGCATGAGATAAATTCCCATATTTCCTGACTTTCTGTTATTGCTTGAACATATTTAATTGCTATTTTATGTTTTCTGTCATAACAAATTCTGTCATTTCAGCTGGCTGAAATCTCATCTGCAACCAAGGCAAAAATCACAGATTTTTTTCCTTAAAGAAAAAAAAGAACGAACTGTAAGAACTATACCTTGTGGACAAAGGCTACCAAACAAACAAACAAAACCAAAAACCAGACAAACAACAACAAAAATAAAACAACTACAAAAACCACACATGGAAATGCTAGTGTTTTGAGTGATGTACATTCAGGGAAAATATTCAGAAAACTGAACAGAAGACTAAATAAATAAAAGACCTCTGAGATCACTGAGTTCAACCTAAATGGATAGCATTTTTATTTATTTAGCATGCTAAATATGCACTTAAATTACTATTTTTATCCATAGATCAAGCAAAGACCACACACCAAAAGCTCTTTCACATTATAACTAGGTAGATTCTATCAAAAGATGGCAGGTTCAAAGATCTTTGGGTGAGATTTAGTAAGACTATAGATAGTGACTACACTGAAGATTCTGCTTTATTTTGTCAATATAGCAACAAAGAGGAAAAGGCAACTCCAGAATCTCCACCTCAGTTACACATAATATACACTAAAAAGAGTTTGCAGACATGGCACATTTGCTTTAGAGACTATTAGAAATAAAGAAAAGAATGATCTATAAACCAGTGCCTGGCTGTGTAGACTGACACTGGCCATCTGCAGCATTCCTCGAAAGGCGAGGGGAGCGCCTTGGATCTCAGCCAGATCCCAAGAGGCTCCAGCACAACAAACCCCCATTTAAACAAATTTCCAAGAACACCACAGAAACTCAAGACTAGACCTTCATTCTTTCAGCTGATGCCATGAACAGCCTGTGCTTTGCTCTTAAGCTCCGAACAGAAAATGGCCCTTTGAAAATAACTTCTCTGCTCTGACACTCACGGAGGATTTGGCAGAAGAGAAAGAATTAGCATAGGATGAAGCTGCTCAGGGGCCCCCTGGGACCCTGATCTCGGTGGGATCCTGGCCTGTAAAACTCTGTAATGTGGCTGATGTCCTGGGAGAGACCTTTGGACAGGGAATTCCATCCCTTTACACCCAGATCAAGCCTTAACTCTATGTTTACTTAAATATAATGTCACTTAAGAAAAAGAGCAGGGACTAGAACAACCAAAGTATGGTTACTAAAAGCATATCCAGTGCAATAGGTACTTCTCTTCCATGAAAACTAAGTTAGCTTGGAAATGTTTTGAATAAAAAACAAAAATAAAACAAATACTATTGTTTATGCATTGTCTATGCCTCCATCAGAAGATGAGACTATTAAGTAGTCCAAACCAGAGAGATGTTTTCGTAATGACTAAAAGCTTTTTATATTAGACAAAACCATAAAACACTCAACAGTTCATATCTTATGTTTAGACCTTTTCTACCAAAAAAAGCTCCCACTTTCATATCTGAAGATGTAAAGTTGTTAATGGTTAAGATGCAAAATAACATCCATGCAAGATGAAAACATGCTAGTGGTATGCATCAATAGAACATATTTATAAATCAGAACTCACATTCCCATGTTTCGGGCTTCTGCTTGACTCAGATTTTCTTCAGGTCCAACAATTTTTATACTTTTGATAAGATTCTTGGCTTTTTCCCAGAATTTCTTGATGTGCTTTTCGTGGTAAACCTCCTGTAATCATGTTAACATTGTTTATAGCAGATGTAGAGTACACTGCTATGAAATCATAAACATAAGTGTCCAAGAACACATTGTATTCTGCCCTACAGAAACAGATGCCAAACATTTAAAATAAAGCTCTTCTGTCCAAAATTTTAGCAAAATAATCCAACACATCAGCAACATCAATCAAAGTTGTACAATGATGCAAGATTCACAGACTGTTTATGCAATATTTTTCAGGGTATTTATGTTACAATCTTTAAAACCCATCCTACAACCTCACACAGGAGTTTTTCACGCCAGTCCAAGTCACTTTAGAGAGGGAGCTGCCACCTGTACCAAAGTGTGCAGGCACAGTCACTGTTTCTTTAAAATGTAGTCACAGTCACACTGATTGTTTCTTTAATTTCTGTTTACCCTACCTCCATTTACAAGAGCTCAGCTGCATGCAATACTTCCAAAACAGCACCTGCACTGCAGCTTCTACCCATTATGCCTGACTTTGGAGTAATTAAAATACTGGGTAGGGTTTTTCCTCCCATTATAATAAAAAGCTATTCAGTCTTTATATTCATTTCAAATACCATAGGACTTCTGGCTGAAGCAACAAAATAGCCCCCAATTCCTCTGTGCATGTCACATTTACACCCTTATCATCCCCTCAGGAAAGCACACTGAAGGCTTTAAAGATAAGCTCTATTTCTATTACTTATCCCCTTCATGCTATCACATCAACAGTAATGCACACACAGTGAAAAGGGGTACAATTGTGTTTTACTCCCATTTCTCTCCCAGCCCAGTTTCCTCCAAAAGAATTGCACACATTTCCATGTGCTCCCTCACGCACTTTGACTCATCACATAATTTCCAACACTGAAGTTTTGCACAGCAGTATTGTCATACTCACATTATTGTGGACGAAGATACTGAGTGCCTCCCGTGGGTAGTCCAGAGTCAACAGTCTGTCTAAAAATTTAGGTAGGAAAGGAGTTGGTTGTTCAATGAAAACACCAATTTTTACTCTTGGATATTCCTAAAAAAAATGATATTTTGACATAACCAATAAGATTTGCCTCCTTTCTAAGATTAGTTATATTAAAGAGCAACTAATGTCACGTTGTAGTAAATTTAGTCCACACAGCTTTCAAGCAATCAAAACCATTTGGCTCAAAAGTGCTATGTGCCCTGTTTATTTTCACTGGCTTCACAAAAAGCAAAAATAATGGATTTAATATTGCTAGAAAATTCTCTGAATTCAATAACAAACTGGAAGCAGAAAATAATGTGTTATTGTTTTTAAAATTCTTACTTTAAAAGAATACTAAAACACCAAAAGAAGCAGTTAAGGAAATATACCGAGAATGGCATGGCAAACTCATTTTTGGAAAATAATACACATATGTACCTAAGTTACATTTACAAGAAAATTTAAGGAAGACTAGTTTTTTTAAAAATAGGTAAAGAATAAATACCACAAAATATTTTAGTCATTTGTCCTGTAAGATGAAAACTGCAGTACTGTTCTGTAAATGTATATGCACTATTCCTCCCTGATCACTTTAACTGGGCTTTGCATTACTTCCCAACTCACTGATTTCAGGAAGACCTTTGATAAACTAATTAGAGATTCTCTCCTCACATCCAAAGATATTGAACCTTTATCCACCTTACTTTAATGTGAATTCACATCTTTTGAACAGTGGTATTAATTCCTGGCGTGGAATTCCTGTGCTCGATAGAGATCATAACCACTAAACCAAACACTGACAGCACCTTTGTGCTTTGTGTATTCCTAAAGTATAGTATTACATTATGCAAGACAAAGAAATTTAACCTTCAGAGGCCTCAACTCCTACACAAAGAAATACATTGATTTAACAAAAATTATTTCCATCTCAAACCCAGACAATTATTATAAACGTCTAATCCACTACAAGGCTCAGAGAGAAACCTTATCTGAGTATAAAAGGCTGCCAGTTAGCTTTCCTTAGCTTTCCAACACCCACTTGGAGAGTGCCTGGATAAACCATCACCACATGCCGAGCTTTTACAGGGTCAGTGTCTACATCAGAAATCCAGAAACGTCCTGGCCAAGGCACCAGATCAGAAACAGCAGGCACCAGTGCCTACTCTGACTATCTCCACTCTCAGCTTCATCTGCAAACCTAGTAACACTCACAGGGAGATCCTAATAACTTCCAAATAATCGATGGAGACATATGTTGATGTGTTTTGAAACAGAGTGGCGTCACAGGAACTGGTGCTGCTGATGGCCAGGATGGAACGTGCCATGGGACCAAGCTGAGCTCACTCACGTGCTGCCAGTGCCACAACAGCTGCAATAACTGTATTTTATCATTCTCCTCTTATTCTCTAGGACAAAGGGAAACAGGCTCAGGCTGGACCTGCAAGGATCTATGGGGAGTGAGGAATTACTGACACTGCTTCAGCACACTGAAGGGTGAACCCCTTGGCTCTGCACTAAAAGTGAGACCAAAGCAAACCAGCATTTAAAAAATTAAGAGCAAAAATTCCTGTAAACTGCATCTTCTCAAAGCAGAGTTCATCAATGTATGCCTTGGTTTACCACAGAGTTGTCACTGCATAATTTGAATCTACATTACAAGTATTTTGAGTATATTAAGTCAGAGGGTTTGGTTCTTCCCATTTGTGCCTCAGCAAAAATACATTGGAAACACACAGTCTGCACCAGGAGGTTACATTTTCACTGACAGATCTTCTCTGAGGTCATACATTTGACTTTTAAAGTTTACTTTTTCACAAGCAGTAGTTGAGCACGTGACAATTTTTGGAAGAAATACAGGACCATGTCTCAGTACAACTACACAGAGCAAAGTCCCACATCTCTTGACACAGAAGTTGCCAGTGAAGTGAGAGGATGAGTGAGGTCATCCTTTCCAGATGCACCGGGAAGCCTTCATAGCAGTTGCAAGGTTTAGGACTTAAGAAGCAGTTCTAGGGAGATTAGGTTTGTTGTCCAGTTTAGTTTAGGTTTTAGGGAAAAAAAAAAAAGAAAAAAGAAAAAAAGAAAAAAAGAAAAAACACAACACCTTAAGAAAAGTGGCAAAAATTTACATTTTTGTCCAGGTGCCTTCTTCAACTTATTTTCCATTACCCTGCTTTTACCTGAAGAGATAACTGACTTGGGGGTGGCACAAGCTGCTGACACTGCCAGATGAAAGCAGTCACTGAGTGTTTCCACACCTCAGCCATGATCACTGCCCAGGGGATCCTGTTCCTCTGCAGGGCACAAGGACAGAGCAAAAGACTCTGCACATGAAGCTTTCAGCTCCTTCGAACATAACTCCAAAAAAACAAGCAAAATCCTCAGAAGATACGAGTGTATAAATGCAGAAAGTTAAACAAAACAATGTGGGAAAAATTATTAGAGTGGTAACTGCTCTTTTCACTGAGGATTTCTTGTCGAGTAGCAACCAGGCAGGCCTGAACAGAAAGCACATTCAGAAAATGAAATACTGCCTGTACTTCGAAATGCCTGAAGTAAACACTTCCACCAGGGCCAAGAAACGTCTTGTTATTTCTACTGGCAGAGTAAGTGAGGTATGGAGTCCAAAGAATGCATTGCAGTAAAGGCACATTCCAAGGAGATGTACAGAAACCATAGGAAGTTGTCCAGTAAATCACTGCAAGCCGCTCCCCGTTACTGGGTTTAACTGCTCCCTCAACCACGTTTCAATTACCAGCACCATCAGAAAAAACTTAGGCAACTTGTTTTCCTCGAGTAAATGTTATGATGTGAGTGCAAACACTGTTTCATTAGATCAACATTCAAATGTTGTATCTTAAAAACGAAAATAAAATTTAAAAGTATTTTAAAAATCTGAAAGTTATTACAATCCCAGCAATGAAGATAAAGATCTGTATTCAGAAATCGGTTTGTTCCAGACAGGAGTGTTCTTACCGTTACTGTTGACAGGTCCAGTAAGTCTAAATCACAAACACTGCAGCCAGTTTCCCGTGTCCAAGCATTAGGAATGTAGTTTCCCAAATAATTCAAGTGAATCTGGTAAATAAATAAGCAATTCAGATGAATGAAACACGTATGCAAATGGTGATCTGCAGATTCGGGCTTATTCTTTAATCTCTTGTAACTAAAGGTAACTGACAAGAAACAAACACACAAAAATAGGTGGCATAAACTTTTTCTTACTCTTTTCATTTACAAAACAGATTATATATGTACCACAAAGTCTACAAAAATGAATATTGCATAAAAATGACATTGCACTTGGGGTAAAAAATGTAAGTATTTCATGATGGGGATAATTTGGTATCCATTTCAAAAAGTGTCCCTAACCAATGCTGTTTACTAACCTGCAAATTGGAGAGATTAAATATGAAACAGGAGTATCTTATAAACAAAAAACTTTTAACTGTGTGGAATAAATTCTGGGAATTACTTTCACACTAGTTTCTTTACTAACTAATGAAAACTTTTTCCATTCCTAGTATACTATTGTCCTCTTAATTCAATTCTAAGTTTAAAAGAGAAGAATCTAACCACGCTGACAAAGTGATGCATAGTGAGAGTTTCCTCTTTGTTTTTGAAACCACATCACTGCATGCAGAGATTGAGTTTTGCTGAGTGTAATGTAACTCATGGATTAGTATAAGAAGTTCCATCCTCAACTGTGTGCCCAGCTATAAAATACAGAACTTCCCTTTGGCAATGTGTCAGCAAAGCCAGTGATGACAGATAACTTCAGGATTGAATTGAGGCAAAAATAACTGTAGCAATATGGAAGAAACTGGTCATGTATTTCACCACTAGTAATTACAAGCCAAACAGATAATGAACCCAAAGCTCACAAGCCATGGGCACATGGCAGGCAGTGCTTACTGACACTGGACAACAACAAAAACCAGCCACAAACATAGAGAATAATTTTTTTGGCCTATATTCTATATATTTTTTTAATATATGTATACACACACTCAGGTCTCTGGTAGGAATGGATGTGTTACTGTTTTGTATCCCAGACTGTCACTCCTGGTTAAATTATCCTCCCCATGAAAATCTCTTCTTCTGATTACAATTTAATAACCAGGCAGACATTCATCACCAGCTTCAAGGACTGTTTTGTGTTAGTGAATAAATGAACATAAGCTCACTCTCTCCTAATATCCCATGCTGCAATGAATTTGGGAGCAGAACAATGGCAGAATAATAGCAGAGAGCTATTAGAAGGGGGGTTTATCCTTGCAATTCCTAATAATATTAAATGGAAATGTGTAGTGGTGGTTCCTTTGACTGCTTCAGGCACTTCTACCACTGGTGGGATTGTTTGGGGTTTTTTGCTTATATTTAAAATTGCAAGAAAATAAAAACCAAACTGCCACTCACCTTAGTTGGGCCATTTCCATGAATGGTGACTGGTAGCGTGTCATACACTGAATTCCTTGCTCTTACTCTGCCTTCTTCAAATTTCAAAAGGACTTCATCTGTAAATCAAACCCATACAGTAATAAGTTCATAAATAAAAGCTAAAATCTCAGAGTTCTAAAGTCGATCTGATACAATATACCTTGCTGTTGCTTTCATCAGTGTTACTTATTCAGAAGTGGGTTTTTTTTAATTTTATTTTTTTAATTAAATCTTGAATTCTAAGATCTTAATCCTAAATAAGGTGACATCAAACCTCAGCAGCAGCCTTCAGTATTGGAATAAAATTTGCTTAAAAAATAATTCCAATGTACCACAAATGCTATTTATAGAGAAATCATAGTTATTTCAGATGTGATCTGACCATAAAAAGTTATTCCATAATTGGAGGTTAAATGCAAGAAAGGAAGTCTGCACAGATGCATTTTTCTATTTAAATTCATGACATTTGAATAAAGGAACTTCTACATTATTCCACATTGCATTTCATTATGTATAGCCACTTGCTTGAGAACATCTAAAATGCAACTTTAATTACCTATCTTACTCCTGTAATTAGGTTTGTGAAAGTTTGTGAAAATTGTTCATAATTCTGTATTTACTGCTAACCTTATTTATTACAAAAACTATTTTTCCATTTTAAATCAAATATTTTATCAACATGAGAAATCAATTAATGAATTAATATTCAACTGAAAAGCCCTGTAACTAATCTGCTAATCAGGTCTACCCATCCAAATATTTCCTTCAAACAAGCATATGTTTAGGGAACTACATTCATGGTTAAGCAGAGAAAGTGTTAATAACAGTTAATAAAACACACCATGTGCAAATCATACACTTACCAACAGCTCCATTTAGGGTCTGGAAAATTGTACATTTGTGGTCCAAAGTGATGTTAATGCGTTCCTGAAATAAAAGCACCAGAGATGTTGAGGCATTCAAAAAGCCAATATTTTTACAGTAATGTTGCAATTATACCACAGTGGCAGCAAGTAATCAGGGAAAAACTAGGCTACATGTTCACCTCTTAAATACAACTCTTTATTTTATATTGTTACTTTTTTTGAATTCCAGAGCTGTGCAGCTATATAACAACAAGTTTTATATATGCAGACACTTTCAACTTGAAGGATAAAGGTCATAACTCTCCAAAGAAACAGCACTTCAGCAGCATAAGCCAAAGAAAATTTCTGTCTTAAGAAAATTATAAAGTCTTGCCCAAGCAACAAAACACACTGTGTTTCACAGTCTCAAAACCACAAAAGTCAAATTTAAGTATCATGTCAGAATAGAAAACACTAGTGGTTTTAAAACACGTTTCTGTTGCTGTATTATTAATCCTGCCTACCTCAAATCTTACTTTGAGTACCACGTTTTACCGTTTTTATAAAGCTGATCAAAGCAGATAACCTTTAAAACACAGTTAAAAGCCCTTATACAGATAACATGCTTTGTTTGGATCTTCCAAACTGTTCTCACACACTCTACAGCACTGGGCATCACCCCACAATCAGCAGTGGCAAAGCACAGCAAGCGCCATGCAGGCATTTGGAATCACAGTGCAGCAGTGCCTGGAACAGAGATACACAGCTTTTGTCTGGAAGACAATCTGCTTGGACAACTAATTACATTCCTTCTGACTTGGGTGCAGAGTCAGCTTTAATGTCTCTACACCCTGTCTTTGCAATGGCACGCCTGGTATCTGACTTCACTCCCACGAAATCAGTTCAGACGTTAAAGGCTGGAAGGAACATCCTGTGAGGAGCAGCTGAGGAGTTCAGGTTTGTCCAGTTTGGAGGAGGGGGCTGAGGGGTCACCTCACTGCTCTCTGCAGCTTCCTGAGGAGGGGACGGGGAGATTGAGGGGCTGAGCTGTTGGGAATGGTTCAAAGCTGAGCCAGAGGAGCTTCAGGCTGGACATCAGGAAGCATTTCTTAATGAAGAGGGTGGGAAAATCCTGGATCAGGCTCTCTAGAGAGGTTGTCAATGCCCCCAGCCTGTCAAGCATTTAATAGGAAGTTGGACAAAGACCTTAACAACTTGCTTTAGCTTTTGGTCAGTCCTGGACTGGTCAGCCAGTTGGACTAGATGGTCACTGTAGGTCCCTTCCAACAGCAATATTCTATTCTATTTCTGAACCTGCATCCAAATAGACATGATTTTCCATTAAGTTATGCCAGAAAAAACATGTATATATTTCAAAAACTTTGCATCTGCCTTGAGCATACAAATTACCAAAATCATTTTCAAAATTCTGCTTTATCAGCTTCTAAAAGTCTTTTTGCATCAATACACTGTTAACTTTCCTTAGCCCTCTTTTTCCAGCAGCAGCGACTTTAATGCTGCTACTCAGCAGAGAACTGTGCTAAGCCAGGGCACGAAGAGGTCTTCAGCAAAAATTTACGATGCAGCTTTAGTGAACATATTTGCACAAAAAGCTGAAGGCAGGATCTGAAATGGCAGCAAGCCAAAGTATAAAACACTGGTTCAGCAAGTAGTTCAGTGACACCCTGGAAAAATGCCACATTCCCTGGCCATCAAACTGCCAAGTAGCTGGGACCCTCATTGAGATGAATGTGTCTGATCATATACCTCAGAACTATTATTTCTAACAGTGAAGCACAACCTGCCTGGATCTGAAGACAGCCTCAAATAATAGACCAAGTCATGACCCTTGGGGAGCCTGTTCATCATTCCTGCAGCAGGAACCTCAGGAGAGCAAACACAACTGTCAATATGGCACTCTGGAATAAAGAGACAGTATTCCTTTTCTTTTTATCTCTTCCTTCTCTTTTTATCTTTTGGGAGGAGCAGTGTTATTTCAAGCAGAAAGAAATGAGGAAGCCATTCACTACCTACCCTTGCCAATGGGTCAACGTAGATTTTGGTGTAAAACAGCTGGTCATCATCGTTATCCTGCAGATTCCATTGCTGCACGATACGATTTATAGATGGGGCATAACCAATAAATCCTGCAACATCACACACACAGAAGTTATTTCCAGAAAAAGCACTCCCCTGCCAATGCTGTCCATCGGTCAGGGACTTCATTCTGACTGGTGCCAGCAAAGGAAAAGTATGAAATTCATGCAATTTGGCTCAGAATCCAGTTTTCTTCCTGTGACATGTAACAGTTCCATTTCAAAGAGCTCATAATTAATGGTTACTTTTATTCTAAAGGTATTTTAAGGGAAAAATTAAAACAGATCTGTTTAAGATGGTCCTGAGAACACCAAAGAGATCAGACTACCACTTTTCCCAAGAAGCCCATCTGTGGATAAAGTTTGATATTAATCAATCACTTCTTACTGGCAGAGATGCCTGAATAATACTGCCAGAAATATGAAAAGAATTCAACTCAAAACCAATATATATTATTTTTAAACCAAACCAAAAAAAAAAAAAAAAAAAAAAAGACAGAGCAGATAGGTGAGGTAAAGGAGGAGGCAAAGAAACAGGGACACTCCCAGACCTGCATACTGCCCAACTCCATGTACCTACTGTGCTCTGCAGCAGTTATAGAGTAGCAGTGTCAGTGCAGGTATTAATCAACTGCAAAATTATTACCAAAACTGGCATTTAAATGAGGATTCCATAATTAACCTGTCATTGAATTTAACAGGAGTAACTCCCCCTCCTTTGGACTGAGCTGTGTAAGCTATGCTGACAGGCTGGGCACATCTCCCCTGCATGCAGAGATCCACAGGAACAAGGCAGCCCAGGCAGGAAATTCTGACCCAGCTAAACTGCACCTACAAACAATAACTGTGCTGCTCTGGCTGGGCTTGAACACTGCATTGTTCCTGAAGCAATTGGGTCATCCTTGCACAGCATTTCCTTGCAATGCACAATTGCTTGCTAAGCTGTCACTTTATTTACCTGCTTTTCAGAAGTTATTGCCAAGCAAACTGTGCAAATGCAAAGGAAAACTGTGCTTGAGCAAAGAAGGGCAGCTATGCAAGCGGGAAGGAGAGGGGGAGAAGAGGACAGCAAACTCAGTCCTCAGTTTTATACTTGGGGAATCCAGGAACAGTTCCACATACAAATACATAAAACAGATAACAGAAGTGAGTCATGCTCAAGTTCAAGAGTTTAATGTGTTCACAAGGGGATCACACTTGCCTCCTGAGTTCAGGAATCGTTTCCCACTCCGGACAACAGGGTACTTGTCAGCTAGCCTTTTGTCTGGCCAAATTAGTCCATCTGCTGCAAACACCACTTTATGATTAGTTTCCTGAAATTTCTTTAGGAGCTCTTCAGGGCCCCCAGCAAAGATAACATCATAGCTGAAAAGGAAAGAAAATACATCCATTAGATTAGTTTAATTTTAATGCTTCTGTGTTAAAAACAAAAAATTATTGGGACTATTCAAATTTTAAAAATCAAACAGCCCTTTTATTCTGAAAAATGAATTAGATCATGTTTTACCACCATGTAAAAAAATTTATACCTTTCTAGGAGAAAAATTTCAATCAACACTATTTATCCAATACAGTTTCCCCTTCTGCTTTCTAACCTCTCACATTTTGGACATTCTTTTTCTTTCAGATTTTGTCTGCCTGAAATCGATTTTCCTATTTCAGCTATTTTGAGAGAGAGAAAAAAAATCCCTTTAGAAAACTGTTTATGTTTTTAAGAACAGCAACTCAAAAAAAAAAAAATCAAAACAGATGAAAATAGGACTGAAAGATGACTTAGGTGACTTTCACTGGGAAACTCTAGATGACCTTGTTCCAAAACACAATAGGACTGACTCTTCAGAAAAGCATTATTCAGAATGAATTTAGATCTCAGTAAAGTCTAGTTGCACATAAACTATGTTGCATCCTGACAATACACAGACTTCTCTCTAAGCCTCTTTAATGTGCTGAAGACCTTAAAAGGCTTTAAATGTATTTATGAAAAACTTCACCTGCCCTTATGTGTTGATCAGATTTGAGTCTCAGTTCCTCTGGAGGACAAAGACCTAAAGGTGGAGGGCTCATCTTCAGCAGTTACCCACAGCAAAGGGTCAGCACGACCCCAAAACAGACAGAATCTGCATGGGGCTGGCACAGCTCATGTGAGATTGTGGTATCACAGGCTTAGTGGTTTCTTGTTGTTGAACCATATCTAAACCAATGCCTCGGAGGGAGGGGTGGAGCACAGCCAACCAAACCAACCAAACAAAACCACACACAGAACCCAAACCAAAACCTCAAAATACATACAAATTATTAAAATATTCAGAGAATTTAGTTCCTTTTTTTACTTGAGATCCACATATAAAAGCATTATTCATAGAATGGTTTGGGTGGGAAGGGACCTTACAGATCATCTCTTTCCAATCCCCCCACCAGGAGCAGAGATGCCACACACTAGCCCAGTTTACTCAAAGGCCCATCCAGCACTGCCACGGATGGAACATCCACAATTTCTCTGGTAACCTGTGCCAGTGCCTCCCACTGCAAGGTTCACTTTACACAGCACGAAGAACGACCCAGTGAAATTGGAATCACGTCCCAGGTTAGTCTCTGGATGAAGAAGGATGATAGTTTAATTTAATGGCAGCATCTCAGCCTCAAAGTTTCCTCATCTGAATACAGGTATATTCTTATTCCACACACTAAGGTACCTTAGTAACAAAAATCATCAGCCCTGATAATGGGCAAAGGAATGGCACAGCTGCCAAAAATCAAGGTCTAACCTTGACCAAGACTTTTTTTCTTGCAAAGTCTTTTAGCTGCAGGAGCTTTTAGCTCGCAGTGCACAGAACTTTCTGCATTGCAATGTATTATCACACAGCAATAGTGCCAGCTGATGAACCATTACTGACTTATGGTACTCCTTTATTACAGTTCTGAAGTTGTTCAAAATGTCTTTATTTCAAAGAGGGATTCATGCAATTGGCCTAAGAGAAGCAACAACAGCTGGCTTACAAATGCAAAAGATTTTCACCACAAAGCAAAGTATGAACCCTGGAGAGGAAGTGTGTTATGTAGTCTATATAAGTAAGTGGGTTTCTGAAAACTCTCACTGTTATGTTTTTCTGTAACTTTGGCAGAAGAATGCAGGAAAGAAATATTGTACATTTTGGAGTTTCCCCAGTTTTGCAAAAAATGCCTGTTTCTGCCCAAGTCTACAGGAATACACTTCACTCTCTTTTCCATTCGATTTCTGTAGCCTGACTGAATGCCAGAATGAGCCTGTAGAACATGCAAGAAACAGGAGACGAGTCGAAGGCAGACAAAAAGAGATTTGTCTGAGGCTTCAGCTTAATAGCTTATGGCAGGCTGTGCTTCTCCTCTTTGATCAGGCCAGTGCTGCTGCTGCTATGACTTACAGCTGCAGGAAGGAACCAAAGAAGCCTGGAACATTGCTTCCTAGGACTGTCATTCTGGAAAAGAAAGCCAAAGTTGAGCAACACGCTGGGCCAGCCACAGGCTCTGTTTGTGAAAGGGATATGCTACTTAATACGGTACAGTTTATAATCCAAAGCACAGCACTGAGCTGCTAAACTGCAGTGGATACCATGCAGGAGCAGTAATCCAGCATGAACCCACATTTTCCATTAATGTGCAAGGCTCTCTGTTTTATCAAGAGGTGATTTACTGCCACCACACCTCTTCCCAGGCAGGACCAGCCTTCTGCCCCTTGCTGCCAGTGTCCTCATCAGCTGCTTCATGAGGCTCCCACTCTTCTCTCCAGTCTGCACCACAAAGACCATCATAAAAGAGGTCCCAGGACTATCCTTGACAGTTTATACTGTTATTACGGGTGATGCACGTGGCTTGCTTTACACAGGACTTCAAAATTTGAGAGGGAAGAGTGTGGATACATGCGGGAAAAAGCAGGCTTCCTTGGCAAGCAGGGAAAGCTCAGATCCTCTTATTTATTCTTCATAATTCCTTCTGATTAAGTAGAAAGCAAGAGGAAAAAAAGAACCCAGAAAGTTTCCACAACCCAATCCCCTTTCCTGAGGCCCCCAGATGGCAGTGGCTTGGGGGTGGAATCTCCCTGTGTGTCCTCCTCCTTTGCAGCAGCAAAGCAAGCTGGCAATGCACCCAAAAACACAAAAACAGCAGCAGTGACTCGGGGCCTCCAACACTGCCCATGCAATTTTTGCATCCACAGCTTTTATAACAATGAGAACTTGTTAATGCTGGAGCTGCAGGTTGAGAGCTCAAAATACAAATGAGAGAGGGCCCACTGGTGACCAGCAATTCTGGTCCCCTGTCCCATCCATCTTAGCTGCATTGTGCAGCTACACAGCTATTCTGTCATCTACACTCTATCCCCACCAGGATCACACCTTAAGCATTTTGAGATGTGTTTATCCCTTAAACTGTTAAAACATAACATTTTAACAAATGTTAGAAAAACAACCACAAAACAAAACAACAAAACAAAGAGCAAACCGAGAGGCTTCAAAACTCTGCCACGATACAAAGAGACGGCTGTGGGAGTTCTGGATGAACAGTCACAGCATCAACCAATTTATCCAGTCTATACTGGCCATTAGCCAGTTCAATCTGAAATGGTCCAAAATAAACCAGCAGTTAGCTCAAGCAAAAAAAAAAAAAAAAAAAAAAAAAAAAAAAAAAAAAAAAAAAAAAAAAAAAAAAAAAAAAAAAAAAAAAAAAAAAAAAAAAAAAAAAAAAAAAAAAAAAAAAAAAAAGCCTCATTTAAATGAGGTTCCCTCTGCAGACACTTTTCTATCTACACCTAGACATGAACTGTCCACAAAACAAGCTCAAACTATTTCCAGCATTCTGAGCTATTTAACAAACTCCTTAAAAATTAAAAAAAAAAAAAAAAAAAAAAACAAGAAACTAAGCTTGTTAAGTAAACAGTTCCCTAGAAATTATTTGTCTAGTTACAGCAAGCAAACCAGACATTTCCTTTCCCCACCCCCAAGATTAATATTCCAAATGCTTCACAATGCATATAATAAGAAACATTTGAAGAAGAAAGGAAGTTCATGACACTTGTCTGTTCCAGACTTACTGCTACATTGATCAACATTTAAACTGCAAACCAGGATTTCTGGAAACGAAAAAGCTCATTAGAATTAAAATATAATGCTAGAATCAGCAAACTATTTTTTTTCTACTATCTGGAAACAGTTCCACCAGTTTTAAATAAATATGTACTTGGGATTATGGACCTCAAGAATTTGTGAGGCCTTAAATCCTGCGATTTTTCATGGCAAGAAAGATTATTGCCTCTGCACTTTGACACACATGGTCCTCTGTATTCTCTCCTGCAAGCCAGCAGACAGCCTGCCCCTCAGGAGAATAAATTATGTTGGAGAGAAATTTGAGCCATACCCTGATGGCACTCTGATAGCAAACTTGCATATTTTACTAGATATGCAAACTACCTCCAAACTGCGTTCCCTTTACAGTCAACTAGGCATACAAAGAAAATCTTCAGCATCAGTGTCCCTTATAATGCTTATTTATAAATTGCTGAAGATGATTTAGATTTCTGGCTTTCTAGTCCATCTTCAACTCATCACAAGAGGTAAAATCAGAACAAAAAAATGAGTAACATCTTTGAATTTGCTACCAGTTTAGTAGGCTACTCCAGCTTTCCTGAAGTGATAACTTCAGCAAAACAACAAATTAACTTTCCATAAAAAGCTACTGCCCAACCACTTTCTGTCTTATGATGATGCCTGCTGTATAAATCCTACCAGAACTCTACCTTGAAAAAGTGTCCCTAAACTTCTTCTGCTGTCAGATTTGAATAAATAAATAAATAGAACAAGTTAAAAGCTGAAAGACAATTCTGGAGCAGACATTCCAACATGACTGGGTAACAGCAGTGTGAACCTATGCGTGCACCTCTCCAAGCTGAGCCTCTCCAAGGCTGCCTGTCTGCAGAGCTTCTTTCCCCTCCTTCAAGGCTTGGTTCCGTGCCTCCTTTGCAGAGATTAAAGCTGTGACCCTGCTCTGGTTAACTTTAGTGTGGAAGAGCTTGGTAGTTGCTGTAAGTTGGATTCTTAGCTACTGTGAGCATGCTGTTGTCACAGGAGCAAAATAAGAGGAGGGAGAGGAGAAGAAAAAGCAGAGGGAAGCGATGGAAAGAGTGTGATTTGAACACGTTTGAGCTCCATGTTTTCTGTGACAGGGAGAACTCTCTGGCCTCCAGGGAGGATGTTCAAGCATAGCTGTGCTATGAGCTATAATCTGGCACCTGCAGACAGCAGGACTGTCTCTCCATCCCTCTATCACCCAGACAGGACAGGCACCAGGGGTACAACTGGCACCAAGTCTCTAACATATAAAAGAAGTTCTCCTGTTAAATGTTAAATGGACCCATTTTCCAGCTTCCTCCATATCACTATAACTTTATGGAACAAGATTACGCCTCTAGTCCCTGCTGGCCTCTTTTTTTCTGGAGCTGCTTTGGCTCCCCCTCCCATTCCCACTCGCAGCCTGCAGCCACATCCTGCTCTCACCACAGCTGAACAGGGAGAGGACAAACACTTGCCTAAAAGCCTGTCAGCTCTCAATAACATTTTTTTACCCCCTTGAGGCAGCAGAACTATGAACAACTCTTACATCTGTAAATCTGTTAAAAAAGTAATGATTGCTCCACAAGCAATCTACTATTTTTATGAATGAAGGAAAATAGAAGCAAACTCTCTCAACTAAAGCAACGAGGAGGAAAAGCAGCGTGCAGCTTTCAGCATGTCACAGCAGCTGCTTTTGCAAGCCTGCCCAGACTAAAATATAGAGACAAGAAGACAGGTTTGCTCACCACTCAACAAACAATACAACCAAGTCCTCCTGATCAGCGTAGCGTTCTATGCCTTCCTTCAGCAGTCGAACCTTCTGCCCTCCACCAATAGAGTTGGGCAGCTCTCCCCCTTTCCACTCTTCACCTTTTCCAAGAACCTGGAATAAGAAAAAAAGAAAAGCACTTTTTGCTAGTACCCAAAACCATGAGGCTTTTTTTTAAAGAGGGCCCTTATTAAAAACAGATGCTAAAGCAAAAGCAACACATTAAGGCATAGCAAGCCAGCATTTCCAGCATGGTAAGTTTTCCATGTCTGAAGCAGCATTCAGCACAATGACATCACTGCAAAAACATGAGAGAGACATTTCTTAACCAAATAAGAATCGAGCAATTGCCTATTACTGCCATTTATTCCAATGGGTCTCCTTCAAAAAGAAAAAAAAAAAAAAAAAAAAGGTAAGAATTGTACCAACATTTCTATTAGAAAAACATTCTGAATGAGAGCTTTAAAATTCAATACAATCACTTCAGGAACAGGAGGCTCAAGAGACTTTGGTGGATCAGGGTATAATTAATTCAAATTGCAAGCTCCAGACTTTTTGCACAAAAAAAAAGGAGGGACAGGTTCCCCACTATACAGCTCACTGCTAAAAATCAGCTAAACAAAAAATTCCCCCCAAGCCAAGTACTATAGCAGATTACCCATCAAAAAAAGGAAAAAAATAAACTCTTTATGGGATTTGAACATAGTGTTTTTGGAACGTATAAAAGCTGGAAGAACTACATTTTGTAATGTTTCAAACAAAGCTACAAAGCTAAGAGATGTATCCAGAGCTCAGGCTTCCCAGGTACTTTAGTACAGCTTTATCATACTCAGAAAGGTTCTCTCAGTCCTTGAAATTCAGTGGTAGAAGTCAAACTTCAGAGGCCCAAATAATTTCCTATTTATAGTGCAGGCACTGTGGTAAGTAAGCTGAAAAATTTCATAACATCATATGAATTCCTGGATTTTCTCTTGGCACAACCAATTTGTGGAGAAAGTTTAGAAGGTTGGTGCCCTCCCTGTTCCCAAGGTCATGCAGAGGCCAGCCTAAGAACATGACATATGGGGGCGTGGAGTGAGGCAGAAAGGGCTGGTAAGAATCACAGAAATGCACTGTCCTCTCAGAATTGTAGGTTCCTGGGAAACAGTGAAATTTTCAGTTGTGCCCCTCCCTCCTTCCTTGCAGCAGTGATCCAGCCTTTCTTGAGGAGAGAGATCCAGAGCCCTGTGAGTGCAGCACAGCTTCCAGCAGTATTCACACAAACAAAGGTAACCACTCTGAAAAACAAGGCTCTGTGATAAACCATGACAGAACCTGTGAGTGACTGAGGATGCTGACCACGAGGGCTACAGATCTGTAAAGCAGCTCCTAAGGCAGGGGAAGCATCTCCCTGCTGTGATGCTTCAGAGGGGGACCAGCAGGTAAGCAACAGAGAGAGCAGCAAGTGCCCTTCCTGCCCACAAGCTCTGCAGTTATTTGACTTTGTCCCAACACAGAAGGAAGCTCAGACAAGGTGAGTTCCTCTTTCCTGGTTCTGTTCTACAGCATGCACAGTGTGAATATTTGGCACAAAACCAAAGGCAGTACCTTCACTGTGTAGTTGAAGTGCTTTGCAGTTCTCATGAAGCGGTGAAAGCCGTCGGTCTCCTTAGTTGCTACAGTAAAGACCAGCAGTTTATCTGAGGGAGAAAAATAAGGAACACACATTAATAGGTTTTCAGGGCACAGCTTATAAGAAAAAAATGCATGGAACAGCTTTATTACCTGCCTGTACCTCATTCAAATAGAGGAGGCAAATACACTGTCATATTATGGGCTTGAGACATCACCAAACAAGAACTGCTATGGACAAGGGTGCTGTATTTAAAATTCCCCTCGGGAGAAGGAAGCAAATAAACCTGTCTACTCTGTAAATAACTAGTTCAAGGCAAAAACAATGCTAGTAGGACTACTGGATAGGAAGGAATCTTCAAAGCAAAAATAACTTACTAGTTTTCAGTCTGAGCTAATCCTGTGACCTCTTACCCCAGGACTGAATGATGCCAGAGAACTTCACCCAACCTCAGTAACTCCCCTGAAAGCCAGTGTCCATTCTTCATGAAAACAAGACAAAAAAACCAGCCATGGAAATCAGTCCCCCACAGAACAGCATTTAGTGCTTTTAAGTCCTTGGGCAGAGACAAAAGGGCAGGGGCTTGCTTGGCTGGTTTTTTTATTCAGAGCCCATGTACATTATAGCAGCAGTAATTTTGCCCTCTTACTGCATGCAGGCAAATGACCGTACAACCCACTTCCTCCTCACATTCCAGAGCTTTTAACACAGTTCCAACAGGGTCACAAAATCCCACTGAACAGCTCCCCAGTTAAAGTATTAAACATTTAGAACCCTATGCATTATGGTGAATAACCAAACAATGTAATTCAAAGCTATGAGGAGGACAGGACCCCTGTCCAAAATCAAGTATTTAATCAGACCAGCCAGGATGCCAGAGAACACTGCAGTTCCCCAGTTCAGCAAGCAGCAGCTGCCCTCTGAGCAGAGCCCATGAGATCAACCCTTACAGGGAAATAAAATCCATCACCTACAATGAGCATTCCAGACACAGTGCTTGTTGCTGCTTCACTTTCTCAAAAAACCTCCAGATTTACCTTCATCAGCCTGGCAACATGTGCTAGAAGTGGCTACTACGGAAAACATTCCAATTAACCCTTCAGCCTTGTCCACCACCGCAGGCTTAGCTGCCCTCAGACACCTCAGACATCATCCTAAGTATTAAAATCATTCACTGCTTGCCATTTTGTTCTATGGGACAGCAGCAAAATTAACACAGGAGATGATAATCCACTTCCCACTTTGCAGAAGAAATGCACCCTGCAAATGACTCATGTGATGCTCTGCAACCAAGCACCAGGGTGCTTCAGCTGTACCTCTGCTCAGTCAAGCAAAAATGCCTGTCAGAGCACAGAGCCTTTAGGGAAACATAAAAGCCCTTGTTGCAATGAAATTCAGGTCTATCTGAAATAGCCACAGCAGCCAAACTCTGTAGATTAGTCCCAGGAGCCCCTGGTACTGTCTGCACTGAAATAAAACTCCTGCCTGCAATCCAATGCACAGCAAAGAAGAAACTGGAAATAAAGACTTCAAATGCTTCAATCAACTTGAACACCCAAAAATTTTGCTGAGATAGATTTGGAAGATAAATTGCTCCATCTTTATCCCACTTAAGTGTTAGCAGCCTTTTGCAGGCACGAGAAGAAAATCCCACAAGTACGACTCAAAAGGACAGGAGGACCTCCCCAGAGGATTGCAGTGCAAGGCATTCACAGCCACACTGACTCAGAGACAGACACAAACGCAGCAATTATGGCTCATTACCTCCAAAATCATTTATTCTAAAGGTCATGCGATTTAAAGCAATTCTACAGAAGCCACCACAGAATGAATAAAGAGCATGATATCTTAGACTATGACTAAAACAGAGAATAGGGTTTTCCTCTATGGAACAGATTAAATTATGACCTTTTTTTTTTTTTTTTTTTGTTCAAGTACTACATTTTCAAATTACAGGGATCTGGAAAAATCTGGTCATACCAGACTGCATCACCAAGCCAAGAGACTCCATTATTGAAAGTTTCCTAGGTGACCAGTCAAGCACTGACTAGAACTATGGAATTTGGTTTGGAGCAGGCATATTTCACACCTACACCTTCCTGAGGAATGCTAGCCACAAGGATTTCAAAGATCTGTGCTTGGCAACATCATGTTAATGACAAAACGTGGGCTGCATCAGATTCCCTCCATAGTCACTGAGTCAAAAAAAAGTATTAAAGTAACATACAAGTACAGTCTGGCAAGCAAAAAATAATCTACTGTTCCTTATGGGATATTGTTACTCTCTCTTAATGGAATACACATTATTCATGTATTTCAAGAATCACTGTGGGGCCTGGTATGTTACTTGACTTTTGTGGAACAGGAGGAAAGAGAATACTGTGCCAAGGCATAAGGGATTTCAACCTCAGCTATATAAAATAAAGAAAGCTGAGCAGACAAATAATGCAGTTTATATTGACATGAAAAAGCAAACAAACCTGTATTGCACTGGCAGTCAATGAAAATAAATCTAAGTAGGCTGTCTGAGTCAGGTTTGCAAACAAACACAGTACAAAAGAAAGCTATTTTAAAAGTTATTATTCACACTGAAAATGTTTTCTTTTTAACATACTTGCCTATGGTCAATTTTTTCAAATTACAGATTAAAAGGTTTAAAAGGCTCTATTTTCATGTCTCTGTTGCACCACTGACTTGTAGATGCATGTGGTACTTAAATAATTTTTAAGTGCAGCAGAAGTGTAATTACAGGATTTAAAGTCCCTTTAGAATTAGAGATTCTTTATAGATTACTTAGGCTTTGTTGTTTTGTGGGGTTGTGTTTTTTTTGTTTGGGTTTGTTTAGTTTGTGGTGGCTTGTTTGGGTTTTTTAAAGTAAGCTATGCCTGACCAAAGAGCAGAGAAACATGTTTGTATTCTATATATAGTGTGTATGGAGAGACAGTGCAAAGTGCATGAAATGAGAGTTACCTTGGCACATTATAGAGGGTATTATTAACCAAATGAGGAAAGCAGAACTATTTTACCCTAGCTAATAAAATAATTAACTCCTGTAGGCTGCTGTGATTTTATTTAGATGTAAGTAACAACTTGCACAGTTTCACTGGCAGGCTTTCACTGAACCTAGCATGGGAGACACTTGTTTCTTCCAGTGGAGGTGAGTGAAGACAATGCTTCTGACCACTAAATAATTCTGATAATTTCTTTTTAACCTTTTAACTTCATTCACTTTGGAAAAATCTATTCCTTGCTCACTACATTTAGGTCCAACAAGCTCTTAGAACACTTGTCCCATTTGTGCTCAGCAACACAAACCCAAAGTGACTTCCATGATCGCACAGGAGCGTTAAAGTGCAAGTTCAGCTCCCGAGGGAGCTTATCCAAGTTTACCCAAGTGCTGTTTCCATTTCAGGATGTGCTGGGTGCATCTCCCTCAGTGCAGCCACCCACAGTGTCCCTGCTGTGCAGGGCAGGTCTGGCCCCACCACAAGCCCTGTCGGTGCAGAGGTTCAGGGCTGCCCCAGAGCCCTCTCACACAGCAATTCAGTGACCAGCCCAGTGTCCCCAGCAGCCCAGTGCCCCTGCAGCATCACTGCTCCAGCTCCAGGGCTCCAGCAGGGTGCCACGAACACCGGGTGTGGCATGGAAAGATGCCTGCAATGACACAGACCCCAGGCTACCACTCTGGCCTGGTACTCCCCAGTGAGAGTGCCACAAATAACCCACTAGGATTTCCAGCTGCAGCCAGTTCCTGCTTCACCACCCACTTTGCACAAACCCTGCCCTTCCTGAGGTGTCCACCCTAAGGAGCTCTCCTGTGTGCTCTTACAGGCAGGCTTGAGCTCGACAGACTATCTCCTACACACAAGGGGATTAATACACACTCTCAGGAATATCTTCCAACAGCAACAGCATCCCCAAAGTGCAAACATATACGAAAACAAGAACACAGCAGGTGGCCACATTCCTTCCCACTCACATTCCTCTGAACTGGGATGCCACAGAGGGTACAAGCTGCCTGGAAGGGCTGGGCTACCCCAGCACACAGCCTGCCAGAGGCATCTTGGCAGTCACTGGAGGGGATTACCAAGCTTGGTATTTATTTCCACAAGTAAAGTCGTTTTGTGTAAAAAGGAAATGCAAACCCTATACTGAAGTTCAACAGCAAGGCACGAAAAAAAAAATCTCCCAAGAGCTCCATGCCAGGTATGCGGGTGCTTAAGTTACTAGAATGCAATTTCTTCAGGCAGATTTCCAACAGTTACACCCACAAAACAGCTGTTCTGTTTTGAAAACAAGCCTGAGAGAGCATGTGTTTGGCCAAGGAAAGTATATCCAGCAACAAACAGAATTCACTTTTATATGCAAATTCAGAAACCTTTAGCACAGACAACACTGCACACAGAGCACACACAGCCCATTAGGAAATGTGGTGAAGGTTCATCGAAACATCTCCCTCTTCTACTCATTTCTTGGTGCTGCTTTCTTCAGGGACCTGGCAGCATCTTAAATATTTATTTCCAGAAATAAGAACAACAAATCAGAGCCTTTGTCTTCAGTGAATTGCCTGGCCAGGTCTCGGTCAGGAGTTTCCAAGCAGGACTGCTTTAAGCAGCAGTGACCTTTCTCCTCGTATCCTGGCAAAGAGGCACGCAAAGAACTGCACTCATTCCTCACACACCCACATGGTTCTTATTTATCTTGAATGAGCACTGTCAGAGATTACTACATAATTTCTACCAGGGGTTGTGGGCACTAGTGTAGTAGATTGGGAGCAGCCAAAAGGGAGGATATTGCTCGCAGCCACACGGAAGCTGACACTGAGCCCTTGGATTCAAGCACCATGGACTTCCCTGCAACAGAAGCAAGCTGGAAGATCAAAGGACATCTGTGCATGGTACCACGTTATGGCATTAAAATCTATCTTTATCTTTAAAACTTGTGGTTTATAATGGTAAACAAAGGATGTTTTGTACTTGTAATGCATTTTTATCAACGTTCCAGCATCTACATTAAACACAACCTACTTTCTCATTTGCACGTTATATCCCACCCAGAGCTGCTCAACAGAGTAATGATTGCGTATACATCTCCCCATTAAATGTCTAAAGTTATGTGTAATTGAAAAATAAATCACCAAAAATTCCCAGCAAGCTAATAAATAAGTTGCTGGAGATCACAGAAAAAGCCTGGAAACCAGAAGCATAGGAGGAACACCTTCACAGATTTAAGGAAGGGGAAAAAAAAAGCACACACACTGGCAAAGAAAGGTCATGTTAAGGCATGGATTAAGCAGATGCCTGGAAGAGAAGGTGGATGGGATAGACACCTGGAAGAAGCACATGGATGCATCCAAGCCCACTGATTAAGCTATGTAATTGTGCCTCCTATGTCTCTTGCATCTCTGGAGATATGGGAAGCCAACAGGATGCAGTTTCCCACAAAAACAAACAAATAAAAAAGAAAACAAACTCCCAGCAACTCGCAGACTGGATTTAGCTTGCCTTTACACCCCATAGGAGCATCACTGGAGAAATGCACTAAAGCTCAACACAACTAAAAAAGTGTTTTCAGCTTGGATTCCTCTTGTCACAGCTCAAGATCACAAAAAACCATTTTTCTATATGCTTTCAAGACAAGTTGAAGCTCTGCAGATGGCTACAGAGTCATCAGTGGTACCAACAGTAATTTCCCTTCCCTATTTCTATGGACTTAGGCTGTGTGTTCAAAATCCAAAGAACCACTAAGACAGCTAAAATATCAAAGAGCACTTTCAAAATCCAGATCTTTCAGCACAACAGGATCTTCCACTTATCCCTCACAAAGGCAATATTATACTCCTCAAAATGAAATTTGATTCTAGGATTACTGCCTAAACTTAAGATTCTGCATCAAATAAAACCATTGAAAATCCACATATTATGAAAAGATGTCAAACGGTCAGAGACAGGAGAAACCCCTCATATACAGTGTAAGCATGATTACAAGCTGTACCTAAAGACAAATACTTGGTTAAGGTAATCCAGCAGCAAACAAACACCTCAAGTACACAACAAGAAAAACACAAGCTTTAAACATACATATCCATCCAGTGTGAACTTGTGACGTGCATATGGTCAAAGACAGCAGTAAGCCAACAGAAGAATTTCTGGTCAAGTAAAACTTCTGGCATGAAGAGAGAAAAGACAGAGCCACCCAACAGCTGTTTATTTTCTCCCCAGGATTCTTTAGAAAGGCAACAATGTGCTGAAATAGCAAACATGGCCATCTTTTCTCGATAAATAAATGTGCATTACACTTCAAGAGAGGGAAGGATGAATGGGGTATAAACAATACTACTTCCTATTTGGAAGTCCTGAAGTTTTTTTATTCTGATCTTTATATAACACAGTCAACTTCCGCTCTGCACAGGACAGTCCTGCATTCCTCCATTTATCCCACATTTTAGTGCTTCCCAGAAAGGCAGACTGGTTTCAAAGTTCCACTAACCATAGCCATGATCATGTTATAAAACTGGATTGTCTGCAACTAAATAGCATGGTTGGATTGCTGCTAAAAAATACCCTTGGATGGGAGACAAAATATGCTTGAAAAACTCGTCAAAGATCAGCAAGAACCAATGCTTCAACTACTTCTGAAGGGCCAGATTTTGAAGAAGCAGACCCTTCTGTACCAAACTCTTCTGAAAGTCTGGTCTGTCTTCCTCTGTATCACAAACCTTTCTTTAATCCCTGCACTTCAGTACATGCATACATACATGCCTTACTGCAAAATACAGAGTAGCACAAACATTATTTATGTGATTTCCAAAAACTTATGAGATCCTTCTTAGCAGATTTGTGGAAGTCTTTATTTTGATGGTATAAAATTATTGCAGAACTAATGGAGGCAACACAGGTATCACCCCTGCTACCACCTGATCCTTAAATTGGCCCTGCAGGAAAAAAAAAGAATAACTTCTGCCTTGAAACTGTTGCAAACAGTTTATGACCACAGCTGGCATTTATGGTTATCAGGATCACTCACTGCATGGGCTATCTGTGGATAACCCTTCCTGTGCTCCTCCAGGTTGTTTATAAACCTCGCTGAAGTTACAGAGCAACAGCGAGTGGTATCAAAGCTGCCAACGCTGTTCCAAGCCAGGGAATAGAACCAATAAATGCAGGAAGCTTTCAGGAACCCTCCAGGGAGAGAAATATAGAAAGTATCATTTCCTGGTTTCAGTTACTTTTAAATAGCTGGCACTGTTGCGACTTCCTCAGCCACAGTACATGGTCCTGTTCTCATGTGTTTGAAAGAACAAAGCAGCTTGGTTAGCAGAAACACACACTCAGACTAAGCAAGAGCTGCTCTGAATTTTCTCATCTTATAGAATCTATGTCAGGTTAGCACTTACTAACACACAGCCCCTGGCCAGGACAATAATTTTTTTTTTCCTCTTCTTTTTCTTTTCTATAACCTGAAATTCCCTCGTGCTTCAATTCTCAGCACACAGCGGTGTGAACACACATTTCCCTCTCCCATAGAGACTGACTCCAACAGCAACACTGCTGAGCTGCTGCTTACTGCTCTCTACTATCACATCATTTCTGATGCTGCATTGAGACAGCACCTAAAATGGTTACATTAAAGTGATCAGATGTTGAAGAGTTCTAAAACAACCAAATAAAAACTCGTGACCCACAGGCTGTAACTCTGTTTTTCTATATATGCATTTACATCACCTACACACAGCTTCAAAGATCACTCCCAATACACAGCTGATTTCAGGAAACATTTGAAAGCCGATTATGTCTCAGCTCTTAACTTACTTTCTTAATTTAGTAGTACTGAATACACAGGCAACAAGAGCTCATTAAGAACTGTATGTGCACTCATCAATCACACACATCAGTCCCGGCTGCAGCGCTGGCCAGTGCTCAGGCCTGCACTCCCTCTAATGCAAGATTTCCTTGTTTTGAGAGCTGAACAAAGCCAAATATGAGCAGCAGTGAAGTGTTTTACCATCAGTTTCAGAGGACTTGGACCAAACCCTATTCACTGAGTCAGTTCTTCTGTAGTAAAACAAAGATAAGACGAGTTCCTTTTAGTTCCCAGACGAGAAAAAAATTAAAATCAACTGTTTGTAAATGACATCATTGCCATGCATGAAGGAACTGCCTAACTTCCTGACAAATGGGGAACAGATCAGGTTACAGCTGTTTATTGGTGCCCAGATAGCAATCAAACCACAAAAATCTTCTTGAGAGTGGGAATGGATGGAATCATGGCACGGGCTGCGTCTGGCTTGAACGCACTGAGTGGATGGCCCTGCCATAAACTGTCATGGGGTGTGCAGCTGAGAGCAGGACACAATTAGCATCAGCTGGCTAAGTGAGAAAGTTTACTCAGCTCCTGCCTTTTTGCAGCCTTGCCCTCTCTGCTTCTCTCATAAATATGTATCTAGAGGACAGCATGCTACTTCTTGAGCTGCTGTTTAGCAAACCCAGCTGTTCAAACAGGGGCGGTCACACACAGCACCAGGCATTGCAAAGTCTGTTTTCTGAAAGGTGATCAATCCATCGATGAAACCCAGCAGACAGGACTTGCAATAACGGTTTCTCCTTAGACCAGTCTTTACTTTCAGAAAGGAGAGAAATTTCAGCTGGAGCTGGAGCCATCCTGAAGATGCAGAGCTGTCCTTCGTGCCCACACTGTGGTTCATGTTGTAAGCAGATGCTGCCACCCCCATCAGTCAGTTCATCTGAAAAAGCTGCCCTACAGCTTCACATCTGGCCCTGAGTACAAACACTGGACATCTAAAATTCTCCAAACAGAACCAACCACAGGCCACACTGCCCTGGAAAGGAAGGAAATCCCGTACTTTTCAAAGTGCTCTTTTCTGTGCAAACAAGCAACTTGAACTCCACACTGGTGGGACATAGGTCAGGGCCCTGCTCTGAACAACTCAGTTCTTCAAATCATGAAATTGCACTAAAAGCTTCTGTCCTGCTTAGGATACCATGACATGTCATGTATGAAGCACGTTTAAAGATGCTTTTAACGTCATACACTTGATCCAGCAACTTCAGCTCATAAAGTTATGGCCTGGTTCTGATCCAGCCAGAGTAAAACTGCTTTACAGCAAAGTAAAACAGAATTAGTAAACTGCTTATGAAGACAGTCTAAGGAAACACTTTAATGTAATAAAGTTTCACGTGAACTACAAAACTAAACAATCTAATTTTACTTTTTAAAAAGGTAAAAAATTAGGAAAGCAATTCTATCAGATACTGATTAGTTCTTGCACAGCTGATTTCAACAATGGGCTCATTCAGAACACTAACACTTAGACCCACAGGTACTGAAATCATTCTTAGAGGAGTGGCACTTCAATGACAACCCTATTTTTTTTTAACCTTTTTTCCTATGTCCTTTTTCCCTTACAGTTTGTTAGCATTAATTATGAATACTGCATCTTTAAAAACATGCTTGCTCTTTCATTACAAGAATCAGTAACTACCATCAAAAAGGACTCCCCACACAACTTTTCTTTTCCCCATGTCTATTTTTTAAGAAGATCCACAATGGATCAAGAGATTGGCAATTTGTCCAAGAAGGAACCCTCAAATATTTTCAAAGGACAGACCATAACAGCTGGTGAACCGAACACCAAAACAGAGGCAGTTCCCTCAGAACTGTCCTATAAATTCAAAAGTAATGTTTTAAGCCAAAGCAGAGTCCTACTGTTCAGCTTCAAACTGTTAAGGAAATTAGTCTGTAATTACTTTGTAGTCCATTACAAAAATAGCCATGTCTTAAAAGAAATTATACAGTAATACAGAGGATCTTTAATTTTGGTTCAAGCAGAAACAGAAAAAAATATTCAAATATGTGAACTGGATAATTTGTCAATAATCTAAATATTTAAACAATGAGTAGGTACCTAAGTTTCTGCAGTCTTAGTGTTCATTGGAACCAATGTTAAAATATTATATTAAACAACCCAGTTCACAGCCAGAGAGGCATGCACACACACGGAAAACATGAAAAACCAGATTACTCTGATGATCAAATAGTGTTTCTTTAGTGCACTTGTACTTTGTTTGTTTTTCATTTGTTTGTTTTGCTTCTACTACCAATTGTAAACAAATTCTAGCTCCTGGAAAACAGATACCTGAGACGAAACAGTGACTTTACATATTTAGTCTCCTCATGACCAGTACCATCCAGATTTTTAAAAACTAATTCACCTTGAGGAAATACTCCAGAAGCAGTTCTATTAATCCTAAAGCCACTCGTGGTGTCAGGCTGTGCTTGCAAGCATGTATTCCTTGGTAATTAAGTGTTGTTTATTCTCTAGGGCTACAACACTCCCACACATTAGTAGCAGGATTGTGTCTTATCTGTTTGGCCAAGTTGTGTTTTGTGCTTGAGAGAACCCTGCTCATGCTTAAATTAAGAGGGATCAAAAACATTCTTCACTTTCAAACTTGTTTGCAACTGGCCCCTCAAAAACTATAAAAAAACCCTGACAACACAAATAGAAACAAAAATGCCCTTATTGCAACCATCCTTACTCTCCATGACAAGGAGATTCACTTGAGCAGCATGTCAAGTAATTTGTAATTCAGACTGGCAGCTCTACACAAATGGAAAGATACTGCTTTTGATTACACAACATAACAGTGTTAATTCAACAGACAAACTAAACACTTCCCTATGAAGAGACTGAGTCACTTTTGCTTAAGTAAGCAGAAGGGAGGAAAAAAGCCAAGAACTTGCACATAAATAATGACCCTCCAGAATGCGCCACCATCATAAAGAAAACCTTGAGAAATAATATTAGTTTAGACCCCTGCCAGGGACACATTTCACACCAAACACCCCTGGCTCAGATAATCATGGCAGTCATCCCACTGCACCTTCACAGTGCAGTTTACAGCATCTAATGCCGATGATAAAAGTCACAACTGTTTTTCTTGCTTTAATTAGAAATGCATTTTACAGTCAAAGTTGCACTAAGTCCCCTGTATATCAGAGAGAGAAGCAATGCCACATCCATCTCTGTGGCCTGCTTCCACAGCCTCAGTATTCCCTCTGCCTACAGAAAGACAGAAAAGCCTGACCAAAAAAGTCTACATTTTCTTTTCTTTTGCCACAGATACTGGCATTGTGCAGCCTCTAAAACAAGTGCTACACAGAACTCAGACTGCAAACTTTGGGTGTCTTCAAGGATGAGTATTTCATAGGAAAAATATGTGATGAAAGAACAACTTTGCTGCTTTGCACCTCCACAGCCATATTTTCTTACTTTTAACTTATTTCCAAACACCCCCACCCCTCACTACACACTGCTACATTTGTCATTCACTACTGATTTCAAAGCTGTAGGCTAAAGGCATCTTTTGAAATAGGTACTTCGCATTTGAAGCAGGGTCAGTTCTGGGCTCACCCATCTCTGCTTTTACCATTCACCTCTCAGGGGCAGGTGGCACCTTTTTCCTACAATCCCCACAAAAAGGGCACAGCCCCAAGAGACCCAGAGGAGGTTTTTCCACAACACAGGAAAGGGAATTTTAGGAACTGCGGTGACAAGAGTAGCACCAGCAAAGAAGCAAGAGACTGAAGATTGGGCAGAGAGGAGGTGGCAGGCATAGAGGGTTGTATTTATGGCCTTTCCTCCACCAAGCAGGCTGAGTCTGTCAGTACTTCTAATAATTATGTCAAGACGGCCAAATGAATGACCAAAATCTCTTGTTTGGGCACCACAGGCAACCCAGAAGGAAAGTCCTATTGATGGCTATCACTCGTAGATACTATTTTGGCTGAGCCCAAAAGAGTCAACACAAAGGGCAACAGTACATGCTGCATCTCCAAGTGAGTCTTCCCAGAGCTGGGCCAGCCAGCAGTCACTGCTGGAAGCCTTTGTGACCAGCAGCTGACAGAGCCGAGGTGGAGGAAAGCCCACTGCTCCCAGCGCTCCCACAGCCAGCTGTGCTGCCCCAGCTCCCGGCCAGGCTTCTCTGGAAAGCCACCCACGCTGCTGGAGCCCTCTTCCCCCCAGCCCACCCCTCCCACTTCAGGAGCACACGCAGACACCGCGGACCCACCCCAAAACATGCCCGTCTGCCGCCGTTACAACCCGGCCCCCACCTCAGCTCCAGCCCAGTCCCCACAGCCGCCCTGGGGAACAGACTCAGTGGCACAATACTCCTTTCCCATGCTAACTGCTGGTTGATAAAACATACTAGGTGAGAATATCGTGTGTCTGTTGCCAAGAGCAGTGCCTGCCTCTCAGGCAATGGCAAATGTCATTTCCACTGCCTTTCTGTGTGCCACGATCAGCAATGTGCATGCAGCAAGCGTGGTGCAATGGAAATATTTCAATATTGATGTTTTAACACAGAAACTTTGCATCTTCACCACACAGGGGCCAGTGTTTCAGAGTTCAACAGTGCCCTTCTCTGCAACTGCCCAAAACACAAACCTGTGGCCAAGGAAGGAAGGCAGGACAGGTTTCTGCAAACACTGTTTGCCACGGGGACACACTGACTCCCACTGTAACCAGCGCTGGGCAACAGGCAGCTCTTTCCAAAGACTTTTTGAATAGTCTTATTAAGAAATGAAGATGCAGCTTGGCAGTCAGCTCCAGACACTCTTGTTAGAGTTTCTGTCTCAAGCAAGCAACACGAATGGACCGTGTTAAAAACCGACATGCAAATTGTGTCTTCGCCTGCTGCTTTACACCAAACTGTACAAAGTATCAAGAGACTAGAAATTAAAATACAGATTTCTAGAACTAGAGGCATCATAAGGTCCTCCTCTCTTCAGGCAATACAGCGCATACTCGGGGAAAACATTTAAGGGTTAAAACTGGAATAAAAACACGTAACACAGCAGGAAGTGTCTGGGGTCAAGAAACTACTCACGGAGTGGTTTCAGCTCAGCAGAGATTTCTACAGTTCAGGCTACTCATGTTTAAACTAAAAAGAATTAAGGTCTTCCTGTGTGAACACCTATATATAAACTTATCGGTGCTTTCTTGCACTGCATCATTTTTACTATTGATATAGACATAGCAGTCTATTTTTGGGTTGCTGAATCATACAGTGCTGTCTGGCTTAGGCACTCTGCTTTTCACAGATTTGAACAGCAGCAGGATTAAAGAAAAGTCCTTACCATGCCAGCTATTAGCTTCTATCAGCCTGAGATCCCACTTTCAAGCACAGTTAAAAAAAGCATTATTTAAATAGATATGTTTGTGAAAATATAACTGTGTGTGCAATAACTGATTTCCAAATGAGCTTGACTTGCAATCACTGCCCTGAAAACAGGTATAGGAGCTCAACATTTTGCTCAGAACTGTCCCTGTAGGAGGCATCTCTGAGGGGCAGGAAAGGCTGAATGGTAATGTTCACACCCCTCTGATAGACAGCATCCACACCACAGCCTTCAGATAAATCCTCTGAGTGACCAAAAGTAGCAAAGTACCAAGAAAATTGGAAATGAGAAGTTCATTGAGTGGAGTCTGCTATTCTTCAACACCATTTTTTTGAACTATTTTAACTTTTTACTAGTTATCAACCAAGTCAGCAGTTTTCATATAGAAGAACTTGCTGACAAAACATGCTTCTCAAATAAAGAAGCCTCCTTAAGCACGCTGAAAAATTAAGCTAGATATTAAAAATAACTTGATTACACTCCCGACTAAACAAGCCAAGAAATGAAACTATTTTGGATATCATATGGTAATAATCTAGTGAGATGAAATACCTTTGTACGCTTAGAATAGAAATCAGAACTACGGACTCTTAAAAAAGTATTAGAGCAAAAAATATGTTTTGGCATATCGATGGGCAATACCTGTGCTTGGACACCTCTGAGGGAATTTCCTGTATACGTTCCTTTATTTTACATGCTGAACATAAAATTTCCTTCTACCTCCCTGTCCCTTGAAGTTAAAGCTACCAGAGAACACAAGTGAAAGGCAAGGCGGACACTGCGGGGCGAGAAGGGGCACTGGAGCGAGTCTCCAGCTGACTTTAGCACAGAGCAGGAAACTTCATCAGCGGTTGCTACAGCTCAGAGAAACAGCGACTGACGCGATTGCTTTCCCCAGCCTGGAAAAACATGTTCATCAACACCTTGTCTCAGGCAGAGGGAGGAAAACGGGGGGGGCGGGCAAGGCGAAAGCCTGGGAGGCTCAATTCCCTTTAAGGAATCCTTTCTCTTTTTTTTTTTTTTTTCTCTATGACCCCCTGGGCGGGTTAAGGCACCTTCAAGCCGAGGGGTTCCTCTCCTCGCAACCTGGGGAGCGCTCCCCGCACGGCCGAGCGGCTCCGAGTTACCGTGCGGGGCGAGGGAAATAAATAAATAACCGGGGAAGCGGCGGGTCCCAGCCTCCCCCGAGCCGGGAGGGCTCTCCCTCGCTGGCAGGGGTTACCGAGCCGGGAGGCACAAAGCCGCCGGAGCCGCCCGGCCCGCAGCGCATCCCCCGCCATCGCATCCCCACCGCCGCCCCGCACCCAGCTCACCTGCGGGGCCGGGGCTCCGCTCGGCCGCCGCCCGCAGCGCCAGGGCCATCAGCAGCAGCAGCAGCAGAGGCAGGAGCAGGAGCGGCCAGCGGGCCCCGCTCCTCGCCATCTTCCCCTCCGCACCCCCGGCCTGCCCGCGCCGCCGGCCCGACCGCGGGGAGAGCGGCGGGCGTGGAAAACCAGCGGGGAGAGCGGCAGTGGGGCCGTGGAACCGCTGCTGCTCCTCCTCCTCCTCCTCCTCCTCCTCCGCAGCGGGCAGGAACGAGCGGCGCTGCCGCCCGCCCCGGGCTTTATACGGCGGTGGGAGGGCCGGGGCGGCGAGGGCACCGGCGGCGCAACAGGAGCCGCTGGCGGAGCACGGGGGTGGTGGTGGTGGTGCTGCTGCTTCTGCTGCTGCTGCTTCTGCTGCTGGGGAGGGGCGAGCGGCCAAGCCCCGCCTCGGCCCCGCGCCGGAGGTGTGGGAGCTGCGGGGATGGAGCGGGGGCTGCAGGGATGGAGAGGCAGCTGCAGGGATGGAGAGGAAGCTGCAGGGATGGAGCAGGGCTGGCGGGAGCAGCGAGACCCGGCTCTGCCCGCGCTGTGTCCCCTCGTAGGTACCAGCCGGGTGCGGGGCCGGACCGGCTGCCAGTGCTGGCCGCCAGGGGCAATTCCAGTCGCCTGCCTCTCCAGACAGCTGCTCGGAGCTTTCACTGGCTGTTATGTCCCCGTAAACCTATTTCTGAAAATTAAATTCTGTTCGGGCGATTGTGAGCACTCGAAGCTGCCGCTCCATGAGCCAACAGAAACGATGCGACCCTTTCTCATGTGCGCCCTGATGGCATCGGGACCGCGCTGCTCATCCGCTCTCCTGGTGGAAGACACACCTGTCAAATACTCCATCACCTCAGCATTCAGCTTTCCATAAAGACACAGGTTGTTTGTCCAGTCTTAACACGCAAAACTCTTACACTTTTAACATTAAAGAAACGCCCAAAAAAATCACTGAAGGCAAGCGCAGCCATGGTTAATGAGGTGTACTGATCCACTCCACTCTCACTGTGATACAAAGTATATTCAAAAAAACTGCCATAAATCTTTAAAAGCCATGTAAAATTATTAGAACAGATGTCAGCCTGTTGGAATCAGTGTGAATTTACACCTTGGAAATACTATTTGAAGACCAAAGGCATAATCCAAACCAAAAATTAGTGGTGAAAGCAACAGTCATGTATGTGAGATCCACCTATATAATCATCAAAGACACCTCATTTTTTATCCTAAATGTGTCTATGGGCTTAACAGATGTGCTTTCTTGGAGCCACAGAGAAAAGAAAAAAAGGGGGAAAGAAGGGAAAACTTGACCTGGGCTACTGCAGCTGTAAGAACTGTGTGCTTTCATATGGAACCCAGGGCAGAAATCAGAGCTTGCATTATGTGCCCAGATACTTTTACATTTAATTGGGAGAGCTCATGCTTTCTGGATGAGGCAGCACACACAGCAGGGAGGGAGGGAGAGCAAACCGAAGAAAAAGACTGGGTCTTTGGTCTGAAGGATATATATATATATATATATATATAACATAGAGGCCCCTGAAAGCAGCATTGGGAACTGAAAATATAATCATGCAATTGACGATGGTGCAGCTGCAAACTACGGAGAAACAAAAAAGATCCTCCGATTCTTGGGCAGTAACTCATGATATACTTTCTCCTGCCTCCTCTGCCAGGCACACAGAAATTCGCCAGATTACAAATATCTTTTGAATGTAAACAGTAGAACCACATTTATGCTCATGTCCATGATGGGATGACACTAAATCTTTGGTTTGTGTTTTTTAAACAAGTTCAAGAAATTTTGCTTATGAAAAATGGCGATGGGAAAAATAATTAATATATCACAGCTATAGTTTTAAGGTTAAATGTTTCAACAAGCATTTCAAAAGAGGTCCTCAACAGATCAAATCTCACCTCAGATCCATAACAGCTTAATCGTAACTCTTGTACTAGGAGATATAAAGAAAGTGTAATTACAAAGCTGAAAAAAAGTAGAAACACATCGAGAAGAGATTAAATCAGAAAAGACATGTAGAACACACTTAATACCATCACCCCTGAAAGAAATGACTGATTTGGTCAATAAAGTCTGAGAGGAAAAAGACAGGACCGTTGGGTAACATTTCAGAATACCATGGAGATGATGTCATGGCTCCCATGGGTGGGACGGGAAGCAGATGAAGCTTCAGCCTTGAGAACTGAGAGTCAAATCAGCAGCTGACTGTCACGTACATCACAGTGCTCTGAGATCAGCCTGGCACCTCACCTCTGTCACAAGCAGCTAGTTTCACCACAGAATATACACAGGTCCTGAAACAGCGCTGTTAGGTGAAAACCAACAGGCATAAAGAGGAGGGAGCAGCCAAGAGAGATCCCACGAGGCATTTTGTTATCAAAATACACACGTAAACAGTAGCAGGGAAGAATGAAAAGAATTAGTGAAAGAACTCTGTCAATGTGCAACAATGAAAGGAAAGGAAATTGCTGGAAAAGCCAGATTCCTAATGTATGAGGAAGATGGGTTGAGAGAACTGTGATATAAACACAGGTCATACCTGTAAGTGCAAGCCCAGACTCGGACTAGAAACTTACACATTTTCTTGTCATTTTCCTTGGTCTCCTGAAGGCTAGTTTCATTTTCAACTGTTCTTAGAAAATGCAAGCTTTGTCCCCAGAGAGAAAACAGAACTAAAAGCTACCCAAAACGCTCTTTCAAAGTGACAGATGTGGTCAAGACATCTCCCTCCCCCCAGAGGCTTCACTCGGACACTGGGCGATGGAAAATGTTTGTGAAACTCCAGAACTGAGCTCCACCAGCTGTGCAGTGCCCAAGGGCTCTGTCTCGCCCTGCCTTCACAGACACTTGGGCTGGAAATGCTACTTTTGTCCACAAATACCAACTTCAAGGCATGAACTGCAGCTGGTAGTTAGCAGGGTCTTCAGCTCTCCTGATGCTGTTGCTTCAATTCTGTATTACTGTTATAGCAACTCATCATTTAAATGCCTGAACTGCTAAGTAGGAACTTACCCTCAAACCAAAATAGTTTTAAAGAATAACACAGGCAGTGTGTAATGTAATGTGCAAATATACCTGTTATGCTACAGAGGTTATCTGCAGAAACAATTCCTACATCTGTCCCAGAAAACAGGGCCACATTCTTGCTCTTGTCACTATTTGTTCTTTTGACTTTTTACTTTATCAAGCCTTTTTCCTTCTCCTCTGCAACAAAGCCATTTCTTCATGATTCTAAGAAATGAATCAGTTTGGCTAAGTAGACATGGAGGAGAGGAGAGAATTTCAGCTTTGGGGTTCTGAACGTGGGAGTCCAAGGAATTTTCTTGTCCTAAAACTACAGTAGTAGTGAGGAAAACAACAACAGCTTTGCAAGAAGTCCTCACTTCTGAAAGTAACTGTGAAAAGTGATTTTCTAACTTGTTAATCAGTTGCCAAATTTGTAATTTTTTTTTTTCTTCAGAGCCTGTGCATTTTCAACTGATCAGCACTAATATCTAGGATTCAGCTGGCAGGTATTTGGGCAAAATTCTACAGGACCTCTGCAGAAGACAACAGCTTCCTGAATTGTTTCTAATCTCAATTCCTTCAGTGCCTCTTTCTCAGATGTTTAGAGAGTTCTTTTATGGTCTTGGTAACTCCCTGTCCATATCTGCCTATCCATAGATCTCTTCCTTGATTGTCTGTGGGAAATTATCATGGGGTTGGCAGCTTACATCTTCCCCAAACCACCACCAATTTTATATTTCAAAATGCATGTAGATGGTGCCACATGGAATGGAAACAGAGAGAGTTATCAGAGAGAGTTACCATTACCAGCCCACCACTGCAGCCAAAGGGAGGGAGGTCCTGTTGCAGGAATTTGCCTTCTAAACCACAGACACTTCTTGTGGACCTCTTTCACATCCTCTGACTGCTCTTCATTTCACTGTCTTTATAAAAAACAGTCTTTGCTCCTGCTGTGCTTTGCTTGTCCTTAAACCTCACCTCATCTTGCATCTAAGGCCTCTGAAGCTATTCTTTTATTCTGGACCCCCACTAGAATATCTTTTCCATAAACGCTACGATGGAAAAGTGTTGGTCACATAAACTTCCTTCTATAATCTCATAACAATGAAATTGTTCATTATACAGTAATTAAAACAAAAGACAAATAACCAGATTGGTCTGTGGAAAGCCACGTGACAGAAGTAATTAACAACATTTCCCCAGCAGCAGTATAATATAACAGTAATAGAAAATGACATTATAAAGTAATAAAAAAATTAAAAATTGCTTTTCAGGCATAGGAAGAAACCTTCTTCAGATATGTTTCGTTTAGATGCCTGAAGTGGTTTGAATTTGACCACAAGCCAACAAAACAGTAGAATTAAATTAGAATTTTTTTTTTTCACAGAAACATTGATATGAATGTGAAAGTCCATCTGGCAATAATATGGCATTAGAATGTGCATCACACTGCTTGACTTATTATGTCTATAAAAACCTGTAATAAGGGCCTCTTAAGTACTCCAACCCTAATAAGATATCTTCCATAGACAATTTATTTCCAAAGAATCAGGCTACATGCAACTGAAATTCTAGTCTTGCTGTCTGAAAATAGTTTCTCTTTGGTTGCCTCCCTTTAATTTTTCCTCAATTTCAATCAGAACATTTCTTTGAGCTGCTGCTGCCCCAGTCGTGTTGCTGTGGGTGTGACCCAGCCCGTTGCCAAGATGTGCTGAGTGCTCCTCAGGGATGCTGAGCCTGCTGGAGGCTCAGCACCTTCTGCTGCTGAGCACTGAGTGAACCCTTTGGGCCACAGTCACAGTTCCCTTCCCAAACCAACCAATCAGAAATTACCTCATTTTACTCACTCATTTATAATTACAGCTATAAATGGCCCATATGAGCAAAAGATTAATAGTGTTAGCAAGCATTTTCAGGGTATAATCGGCTGTCATCCCATAATTACTCAAAGAGATTGAACGAGTGGCTTTGAAATTACAAGGAGAGTTGCATTCCTGTCCTGAGATGGGAGCAGCAGGACACGAGTGCTCACGAAAAGCCGTGCAAAGTTTTTGCCTGTGGTCCATCCTTTGGCATTATGACACGACTGCTCCAGCCTCAAGGGCCTATCCTGTGCAGCAGAACTCAGTGAGCAGCAAAAGAGATTAAATCCTGCTGGCCTGGCCTTAAACCAGATGCATTAGACCTTTGTCACTGTTTCTGGTGGACACAAATATCTGATCCCCATTTTTTTTCCACTTTCATTGCATTCATGTTTATGTGATCTATATAGGCAAAGAAAATAAGAATTAAATCTTCAGACTAAGCTGATCATGGTGGATCTTGTAAAGATTTCACTCCCATCACCCAGTAAACTATAAAATGCTTCCCAGAGTCTCAAATGAGAGGTGCTGAAATGCGCAATTAATCATAATGACTAATGTAAAATGTTGCTTTTGTTATTTTGGGATGCAGAAAAGAACAGAATAGAAAAAGAATCGACAATCAAGAAAACTGGCAAAAAGAAAACTAATTTTAAACATTTACTGTGGGATTCATAGAAACTGGCAGAAAAATGCCTGTAAGAAATTTTCTGAAGCTGGGAGGCACTTGAAGCTTTGTGTCTGTCAACAAACAGCGTCCCTCTGCCCACGCCTGTGGCACTGAACAGTGTGTGTCACACGTGGATGATCCACACAGCAGGGCAGGTCACTATGGGCTTTACAATAGCTGACCTAAAGCCTACTTTTTTTGAGATTTCAGAAGACCAGGGGAGAGTTCTAGAGTGGCAATTTGGGGAAACCGCTGCAGCAGAGAAGCACGTCCCACAAGTATTCCCCTATGGGAAGACATCAGATTCCATATTCTCTGTTACTGGAATGGTTTTGGTCAAAGTTTCTTTTCCTGCCCCTGCTCTGGGAGTTTTGTGTCTGTTCTGTCTGTCCACAATGATCTCATTTCCTCCAGCTGACTCGTATAAGGTAAATAGAAACTGCTGTCTGACAAAACCTAATTTTGACAGGTAGGTCTTTTTAGTAATTTAGTTTGATTTATAACAACACTGCCATTAAATCAGTCGTATTTCATACTTTCTGTATGATCTAAATGAGGAATCCCAGATGGCCCCAAAACAACTTCTGGCAGCATTTCTGGAGCACTGGATTCAAGAGAGAAAGAGAGGAGGAGCACTGACCATTATTTTGCTGCTTGCACAGAGCCTTTCAGCTCCCACTTTTCAGCAGGCAGTGTGTGGAAGAGCAGCCACAGGCAAGGTGAGGAAAAGCTAAGAACCACAGATCTTTCCCAATTTAGTCATTGGTCAAAATATTATATGGCTTTGCAATACCTAACTATTTTGCCTCCTGACAAAAAAACCCTTTTATAGGGTAAAAAGGTGGAGGCCAATAAAAACAAGGTGTGGCAAGTAAAAATAGCATCTTTAAATGAACAGCTAAATACAGTTACCAGGAAAGCTGAGGTTTTGAGCAGCATCCTTGGCATAAGCAAGCAAGCAAGAAAATCTCATGGCTGAATCAGTAGGAGAATGTGCTTTCAAACTTAGAAACATTTAGGAGCTTTACACCTTTCAGGGTTTTTTCCTCGTCCTTTTCTCCCATCTTGCATTGTGTGTGCACATAGGGTTTTTTTTGGTAAAAGGGGATATAAAGGGAGGTTAGGTTCAGATCAGTACCAGAAAACTTTCTTTGCAGAGCAGGGTTCACAACTGTTAACCCACACTTGGGGACTTAATCCCTTCACTCAGTCACTGACAGGGCAAGCGTGAGAGCAAAACAAATCCAGACCTTTAGCCCTAAAATGGCCAGGAGTTACTGATGCCATGAAAAAGTTTTAGGTCACAGGCTGTGTACTGTGAAATACATCCAGTACACCAGATGCTTCTTCTCAATTGTATTTTTCAGGCCAGTGAGCAAAAGCACGCCTGCCTTTTTTTGAGACTGGGAGCTTGACCATTCTGAACTTCCACGGAAAGGGGCACAGAAGAGGCAAACTTTGAACAGCTGCACAGTCTTGATGAATGTTATCCACTCTGCATTCAAAACAACTCACCTATCTGCTGTTAATGGAATGACTGGATTAAACTGAGAACTCCCAATAGATCCTCAAGAGGACTCTTTTCAGAAGATTTGGAAATTTAATTATTTTTAGCACATCACTCAGCAGAAGCCAGGAGGATGGCTACTTTGAATCTTATTTTAAATAAGCTCTCAGAGACTGCAACTGTGCTTCTTTAGTCTGGATGCTCAGGAAGATGAAGTCTCTAACTAAAATAATTCTGCTGACTTGTCAAGGCTGGCAAAGCCTGACCTTGGCAGTACATCCTGCTCCCACAGTCTGGGCTTTAGGAGGGCAGTTTCAGAGGTGATCTGGCTGCTTCACTTCCAGATAATCCAAAGCCTGTGCTGTTCAAGGCAACATACAGATTGAGTCTACATTAGGGAATGTGGTGGAATGAAATTCCTTCCTGTTTAAAGTAAACTAAACTAAACAAACTCACTTTATGTATTGGAAGGAGCAGCAACCTCCTCCAGAGTGGGGAGGAACAGTGTGATGGATAAATAGCAAGAGTCACAGGTAGCCCTGCAGTGCTCCAGCACTGTGGATGGCTGTTTATAAAATCCCAAACAGAATTAACAAAGTGGCCAAGATGGCACACAGACTAATTTACACCCACTGGCAAACCTGTGTCTCTGTCTTCTCCAGCTTTTCCCTCCTCCTCAGTCTTTTTTTCACTCCACCAAGAGAATATGTGTAGTATATTTTCCTGCAGCCAAAATCACTTCTGTAGGGTTTAGAAGAACGAAAATTACAATACTCAGCTTAACAGTATCCTCAGATATAGCATGCAGGCAGCCTCCATTCCAGGGTACCTAAAGGAGGCAGGAAAGTGGGTAGGCACAGAGCACACATCCCCAGGACACTCCTAGGAAATGGCCAGGTAAAATCCATCCTGTTGTCACAGCAAAGAAAAGAGGTGCATGTATAAAAGCCCTACAGGTCCCTGCATATCTCACTCTCTGTGCTGCATGACAGGGACACATGACTATCTTTAGCTCTGTTGCGTTTTTTTCAACCTTATTTTTCAACCTTGCCTTCCTAAACAACACATCCCTATTATACCCATCTTTGGGGGTTTTTCCAAGAAAAAAAAATATTTAGTAAACACTTTTTTCCTCAGCAGGAAACATGAAGTAATCCTAGTAGATTATTATTAATTTGATTTTATTATTGCTATCAGTTTAGTAAATCTGGTTTTATTGACTCCAGAAGAGTGTCGGACACGTTGTGCACAGCACTGTGGTGACAGCCTGCAAAAGCCTCCTGAGCACCACCTGGGATAGTAGGGGGCTAGCAATCTGAATGAGGATGCTGAGACTGTTATTAAATATTTACTGAGCCATCAGGACCCCTCAAATCACAGTATAAAGCTGTTGTGAGGTATTATTATTCCCACAGGCTATTCATGTTACTCAGTTTTAAGGTTCATCCCCCAAGAGATAATAGTGATAGCATTCCCAGCTTTCCAGTCTAAAGAATAGAAACCACTTGCTTCCAAAAAAAAAAAAAATATAATCTTTAAATTGGGCCAGACTCCAAGCAGCTACCAAAGCCAGAGACAGAACTATGACACAATTTCCAAAGCAAAACAAAGACAATATAAAGGCGGAAAAAATTCCCCTTTAAATCAGAGAAATTCAAGAAAACTCATACACCACTGAAGCCAGGTTCTGTAAAATCTGAGATTCTGTAAAATCTCAGTAGCAGCCTCTGTCTGTCCTTGATATCTCATGTATCTTTTTTCCAAATCAAAGTCAGAGAGAATGAAGATTCTTGTTGTTTTAGTGAGAGTAGGCCATTTAATCCTGCTCTTCATACCTTCCTTAGGCTGCTCAAAAGCAGCCCAGATTGCTGTATATCAATATGCATTTCTTTCTGCTGAATTGCTATAAACAATCCTCTAGTTCTCAAAAAGAATTTTAGCTTTTTCTTCCCCCTGCGCTCCAGGGCTATTTGAGGCAGCCGATGGTGTAGCTGAACATCAGCCTCCATAAACAAACTCTCTGCATCAGAACTGAACTGCACGTAGGCCATCCACACAGTCTTTCCACTCTGGCTGCTTCTCCCTGCAGCCACTTGGGGAAGAGGTTTTGGCTGGGACTCCACTGTAGGTTATTCCACGTCAGACCAGCAACCAACCCGAGCGAGGGAAAAGCTACTGGTTCAGTGTCTGTGGTTTTTCAGTCGGCAGGCCAAGAGCCCCTGACAAGGTGCACCTCTTTTCTCCTCTGAAAAGCATCAGCACTCCCAGGCTGGCCCTCAGATCTGAGCTCTGTCTCTGGGGGTCTGTGCTGTTCACCTCTCACAGACAGGGAACCTCCTGCAGCAATTAAAACTTTACTGCCTGAGTTTGCTTTTTCACATAGTGCAGATGGGACATTAGGCAGGGATCTGCTTTACAATCACCATTTGTATCATTTACTCTGGTTCTTTTCATCCCAGAGAAAGCCTAACCTTTTTCCCATGGAATTTCTCTTAAGTGAGTCACAGAAGTCAACTGCTGCCCAGGCACTCACAGGAAAAAAGGATTTACATTTTATGTGCGTTTTTAGGAACACTCTTCTGTCACACCATTCATCTCAACGCCTAAATTAGGTCATCCCTTCGCTTTTTTCCCTCTTTGCACTGTAGAGGAAAACAGACATGATTTATCAGTCCCTCATTATGGAGCAGGCTTGATTCTGCATTGTCCATCCACCTCTAACTCCACGCAAACCTCAGCCTGGGATTCCCATCATTTTGGGGTTCCAGAACCAGAGAGCATGACTGGGCAGAGAAAGGCTTTGACACCTGGGTGATTAAACATTTACAAAACACCTAATTTAGATGACGGGTGGATGAGAGCAAGGGAGCAGCACCTCTCTGTGACGTGGTCTCCCCATAACCCACTGGAAAGAATTTGGCAGCAAGCAAAGATTCAGAAAACAGGTACTAGCAAATATGCTTTGTTTCTCCACGTATGCTGTGGCTAAGGGGCCTGCTCATGAAAAGTCACTGTGGGACAGCACACATCACTGAGAACAGGACCTGCAGCCCCTCTGACAACACCCTGGTCCTCCCCACCTGCCCCGAGATCCCATCCCTGGGCCTTTTCAGTGGTGCAGAAACCTACTTTTAATTATTCCTGTAAATGCTTTCCAGCCTTCTAGAGACTTTAAATGTATGGAATAAACGCTTAGTCTTGCACCACAACTCATTGGGAAGCTGTATATGTAAACTTTTAAACCAAAGCAATCTTTTGCACTTCTGATCAACTCCATCATTACCATGGAACTGATGGGACTTGGAAGAAACTTAGTTACTGCTCCACAGCCACAGAAATGTCCACTAAACAGGGCAATGTCTAACTAAATCTAATATAACAATTAATTCAAGTATCTTATTTAGAAAATTCCATCATATATGAAAATATAAAAACCTTACCTAAAATTGCTAGATTAACAGGAGCATCTTCATCATTCTTTGTGGCTTCTTTTCTTTCTTCTTTTGGGAGAAAAAAATTATAGTTCTTATATTTTAACATGAGAAGAGACACTTAATCAGGTGTTCTGACCAGAATGGCACACTCACTGCATTCCTCTTACATACACTCATATTACAGTCAAAAAAGAACATGCATTAGATTAAAACATTTTGCTCCTCAGCAGAGTAAAACTGTTGATACCATTCTGACAGCCATCAGCTATTGGTGGAATTGCTGTGGGAGTTTGTAAGAAGGCATTTGCAAATGCTTTATCAATACAAATTTACCTCAGCAGCAAAAGGACAGGCAACAGCATCAGTTGCAGACTGGGTGGATAAGCCTTGTTCTTCCTCCTGGCTGAACAGAAAACCTCAAATCAATATGAATTGCAGGAAGATAGCTCAGGAGCTCTCTGGGGCACGAGGTAATGGTCTCAGGGGAGCAATGGAGTTTCAGGAATTGCAATAGTTTTACAATTTTTACCTGTAATGTGGCAGCACCAAAGCACATCTCCAGGGAAGCACATCTCCAGGGAAGCACATCTCCAGGGAAGCACATCTCCAGGGAAGCACATCTCCAGGGAAGCACAGCTCCAGGGAAGCACAGCTCCAGGGAAGCCCTCATCATGCTCTCTTATCCACTCGCTCCAGGCTGCGGCTTGATTATGCTGATATTTTTAGCTCCCCTCCTCTTGCTTTTTCCCCCCTGTCAGCAGCTATATTTGCATTTCTAAATGGTCAAATTCTAATCATAAATGTGCTTAACCAAGAATCACCTAATCTGTACCTGGATAGGAACACTGCTGTGGCTGGCTCTGAGCTGAGATGCAGGGATTACGTGGTGTTAGGTGCCCTCTGCACCTAACTCTGCCTTTGACTCTGCAGAGCTGTAGATCAAAGGATTTTGAAGTCAAACATATTTTATAGATGTTTACACCTCATTACATCTTTCTGAAAAGATAAAAACTTGACTTGTGCATACTTCTGTCTGCAAATGTGGCTTGAGTTTATCTGATAGTGAAAGCTTTTGCTAAATTTCACCACATAATTACTGAAGTGCAAATCCCCAGGAAAAACAATTTGCTCTGAAGATTTCATATTTGCAGCTTAAGAGGCGTTGATTAGTTGCTGTTTTACTCTGGCACCACATTGCAGTAGCTTCCTTAGAGCATACATAACCACTGACATTTTTAAAATTTATTTTCCATTCCTTTTCTTTAATATGCACTTCTGCACAAATATTTCCTTCAGCTAAACTTATTGCTTAAAAGGTTGAACACCATAAATGAAGCACAAACAATGTTCATAAATTTAGTTGATTTATTCAACAGATTTTATCTTTCTCTGTCTTGCACTCTACTATTGAAACATTAACTAAATAGTCTTTTTCTTGTTTGTTTTTTTTTTGCTTCCCATGTTTTCTGCAACACAGAGGTACGTTCTCATTCATTTCAATGGCTGGCTTTAGTTCTTGCTGCATTTTAATACTAGCTTACTACCTCTCACAGCCTTTCCAAAGTTTGTCCAGTGGAAAGGACAGGGCACAGTGAGCCCTTGTCCGTGTTGAACAACTTTGCTTGTATTTCTTTTCTGTCCCAATCTGGCAACAAGCAGAACAGGGACATAAACAGAGTGCAGGCAAGCTCAGCCTCAGTCTGCTGAAAGACCTGTATTTTCCAGGAGCCACAAATCCTCTCCTTAGAAAAATGAGGCATTTGCCAACACAACAATAGCAGCGTGCCTTGGTTCCATTGTGCAGCCACAGCCAGTGGGATTAAAAAGAATTTGATGCCAGTTAGAAAACAGGATTGGCTGCACGAGTAGAAAAAGACAAGGTTTAGGTGCTCATGGGTAGGTCTTTGGCAAACATACACAGTCCTTAAAGCATCAGGATTGATTTTGTTCAAATTCCCAAGGACAAGTGTTGTTCCTTGTAATACTAAATGGCTGGAGAGAGCCTCAGTTGGGAAAGATTCCTAAATAACCGAAGGAGCACCTTAGAGCCTGTAAGGACTGTTGGGGTGAGTTCCTCAATGATGTGTACGACAACTCAGTTGTACAGCAGGGCATAACCAAGCACAGAGCAATGCTTGTGCAAGGTCAGGTACCTTGGGAAGTTGTGCTGTTCAAACTGTGCCAAAAAAACCCTCCAGCACTCAGGAGGAACTGCACACTTACACAAGAGGGACTGTACTTCAGAGCAGGACTGTGCAGCCAGAACCTCAATCACAAAACACTACTGCTCTGACGTGCAGGTCACACATAACACCAGCAAGGCACTGCTGTAAGCCACGAAGGCAAATCCTTTAGTGTCTTCAAGGTCAAAAGGTACAACTGGGTCATTTAAATTAGGCAAGTTACCTTTTGTTTATACTCCTCCCTCTATGAATAGCTCTAATTACAGCCTTCACCACAAACCTCAGCCTCGCTGGTTTGTTCAGGAGTTTCCATACAGCGTTTGCCACCCACCGCTCCCCCCTGGGGCCCTGTGCCCCCTCACTGCACCACCCCAGTGCCAACACCACCCTGCCAGTGCTGACTCCAGCTCCACAGGCAGTGCCAGGGCAGTGCTGCAGGACTGGAACACTTACCTCTGGAATACACTTTGTCCACGCTCCTTGAAGCTGTGATGTAGAGCTGCACAGGAATTCTCCTGTTGCTGAACATCTCTGTGTCACTGCCTCTCCGTAGCAGGTGAACCAAGGAAGAAGAGGCTCCTAGTCAGAAGGCAGCTGGACCATCAGCACCTGCACTGCACTAGCTCACTCTCCCTTCTTCGTTTTTTTGGCATGCATTTGCCCTCAGGGGCTGATGGGGGTTGTGCATCAGGGGCAGGGACACAATCTGCTTCCAGGGTCCTGGTGTATGTGGGACCAGGGCAGGCTCCCCTCTGTGCTGCTCAGCTTCCCACCAGTGTCTGTGTGTCTGTTTGCAAGCAACAAAGGAGAAATCTTGACTTCCTCAGATGCCACCAGCTGCCCGGGTTCAATAACTAGGTCAGTTAAAGGTTAAACCAGCTGAGGCATGAGCAGCAAGTTTAAATTTAACAGAGGGGGAAAAAAAAAAAAAAAAAGAGCCAAAACACAACCCAAGCCTGGGGGGAGCCTGGAGCAGATTCCTAAGCCTGCCTGGCACAGGGCTCCTGTCCCTCACCCTCTGCTCCACTGCCCTGCAGCATGGTCCTATCTCAGTCTAGGGGGCTCAATGCCCCTCAGACATAAAACAGTGACATTAAAGCAGCAATGACATCAGCCTGTTTGCTTTGATGCACCCTGCTGTGACATATTAATAACTTTTTGCTTTCGGTGGTAAATTCTGTCAGAAATCACAGTCCAATTCCAAATTATACCATTTCCCAAGCCTAATGCAAGTTTAAGGACATTACACAGCATTTTGTCTAAGTATTATCCTACATCAATCATGGCTCAGCATACCTTCATGCACATTTTTTAATTTTCCTCGTGGTGCATAACTGCTTTTGAAGCTCAGGATTTTGCCGCTTGGGTGGGAAAGACAGATCGAGCTTTCCACACTCCTGTAGGGAATACATACTTTGGAGATAGCGTAATCTGAAATTCTTCCACTAAGAAAATCAGAATGACATCTAAGCAAACCGCCTGTGGATCTCACTGCCAGCTTTGAAGCAGTGAAAAATTAATTTCTGTGCTAACACTGCCACCCATCGAAAAATAGGAGACACAGTCATTCTATATCCCAGTCATTCTATATCCCTGTTCTCTTCTCCCTCTTTTTTTTGCTGCAGTGCTCTCATGTACACTCGATCATCACTGCTGTCTTTAATAACAGTGTCGTTAATAAAGCGTTATCAGGTAAAAAAATGTAAATAAACTAGAGCTAAGGGATAGGTCAAATGTATCTATAGAACAGAAAATAAATTCTCCCCAGAGCAAAATCAGTAATGTATGGAGGTCTCCCTGTGAGTGGTGACAGGGAGCTACTGGATCCCTAGAGCAATCTGGTCAGTATATAAGCACATATAAGCATATATATCATGAAAGAACATATAAAGCCCTGATCCAACCCAACAGTATTGTCCACTAGCTGGGCTCTTCCATCCACCCTGAGAGGGTTTCTTTCTTCATTATTTTCTCCCTCTGACCTCTTGCTGTTTTCTGTGTCGCTCTTATACCTTTTTTTATCTCCTGTCTCACTGATTTTAAGATCAAGTCCCATAATTGCTTTTTGCTTCTTCATCTGGTGGTGCAGTGGTGGTTTCCCCTCCGTGCAACCTGCACCTGTTTCCTTGCCCTGATCATAAGAGGTTCCCTTACCTGCAAGTTTCTCTGGTTCCACAGCCTCATCCCTGCATCATGCTTGTCCTTTACCCTTTCCAAGTTTCGTAAGTATTCCTGTCACAAATTATAGCTATCCATATCATCCAATGCCCATTAGCAGTCAAACACTTCAGCCATGCTATTTTGTCATAAATTCCCTTGAACAAAGACTTGATTTTCTTTATTATCACTCATATTTCCAATGAGGTACCCTGTACCTACAGTAAATGAACTAAATTCAGTTTAGGAAAAACAGCTGCTTTCTCCTTCCCTGACTCACCTTTTTTTGTGCAGTCTTGCTCCCACTCTCAGCTTCTGGTCAAAGTTATTCTTGTTAGTAAAACCATCATGAAGCACGTGAGGGTTGTAAGGGCTGCCCTTGGGTCAACAAAAGGACCCAGGGAGACCTTATGATGATCATTACAAATACGAATTAAACTGTTTTAAAAAGACCAGCTATTATAAAATATACTTTAAAACAATGCTCCTTCTCTTTTTCAGTGAGCAAGATTATTCTCTCGTCTTCAATCAGCAAAAAGCCAATCTTGATTATGACTAAAGGAGTAAATTACTTTTTTTTGTTTACACTTATAATTTTGGTTTCTGGGAATCAGAATTAACTATGCTTTTTTACTGAGAAACATCATATAAATTAAATTGTCTTTCTGTGCTATATATAGACCCTGGGGTTTCATTAAGTGACTGCATCTCCTGTTCAGCTGGAAAGCAAAAACTTACAGGGGTGATACAGATGGAAAGTTCATTAACTGAACTACAGAAATCCATCTGCAAATCTCACTCTGTAAAGGTTTTATGTAACAGCTCCATCTCACTGAGATGCTATTGAATAACAGGCAGCATGCTGAAAGTCTTCTAATGCTTTCCAAAGCCTGGATTTATGGATGGGGGTAAATCACTCTATTGCTCATAGCCTGATGGATGAAGAGGGGAGCGTTCTAGTCTGGTGATTTATTAAATACGGATGCTGTTATGGGTTCTTTCAAAATGAAGAAAAGATGGCTCAAAGAATTATTTATTCTGCATTTAGCACAATCAGTTTCAGAAATGAGAAAGTCTCCAGAAGTTCTTGTAAAATTTAAGGATTAAGTATTTTTCAATTAAATAGCAATAGAAAAAAAAATAAGAGTATTAAGGGGATAAGATACTGTTTGGTTATCTAAAGAGTTACCCATTGATAGTTTTAGTTAGGACTTCCCATGCACTATTTTCACCTTCATAAGAGACTGTGAACTGCCCCACAAGACGAAAGTTTATGAGGTGTGTGACCAGGATCACTTATCCACTTACTCAACCAATGGAAAGTTCCTCTGGTTCAGTGCTCTCTCTGTCCTTTTATGATTTGAGGCTGCAGAACTTCTTTCCTGTTCTTACCACAATTCTGGCAAATCTAGGATGCTTAGCTTCCACTTCTTAGTTCTTAGCTGGAGTAAGAACATACTAGCTATATGTGCTAAGAAATACACTTGCTATCTCATGTGTCTGCTTTTGAAGTGAATTCTTCTGTTTATTATTCCTGCACCCTCACACCAACAGGCAGACTTAAAATCCATGAAAACAATGGAATGAATGAGGAGGAAAGGTAAGTGGAGAAACTGAGGAGTAACTAACTAGTTTTTCCTTGCCTCAGGACACACTCATGCACAAAGCAATTACTAAAGGATTATTAAACAGAAGCAAACACAGATATTTATATTTCCTGTCTCCTCTAAACTTCCGTCACTGAAAATATAAACTTCAAGTTTCAAAGCAACCAAAATGAGGAAACGCTCAGGAGTCATACTTGACAACATATTTATCACCAGATGTGGTGGGCTGACCTTGGCTGGGTGCCAGCTGCCCACCAAGCCACTCTATCACTCCCCCTTCCCAGCTGCACAGGGGAGAGAAAAGAAGATGGAAGAGCATTCATAGGTTGAGAGAAGCCAGTTTACAAAAGCAAAAGGGAAAGTTTGTGAGTGCACAAAGAGTAAAAAAAAAAAAAAAAAACAAACAACAACTTATTCTTCTACTTCTCTTCTTCTTTCTTCTACAGCAAGTGATGTCTGGCCTCCTCCTGGCAAGCAGGGCTCCAGCACATGCAGCAGTTGCTCCAGAAGGCAAACATCAATGCCCCTGCTTCCTCCTCCTCCTCCTTCTCTTAGCTTTTGTATCTGAGCTGACATGATATGATATGAAATACCCCTTTGGTCAGCTTGGGTCAGCTCCCAGCCTGCTGATGGGGGGTGGAATGTTGAGAGACAGCCCTGATGCAGCCAAAACACTGGTGTGTTATCAACACCTCTCCAGCTACCAACGCAAAGCACAGCGCTGGGAGGGCAGCTGTGGCAAAATGAAGCCAGACCCAATACACCAAATTAATACAATTTTACTCTGATTTCAGATAGTTCTTTTCACATCCATTACATTGTTTTGAACGTATATATTTGGATAAGAATATATCTACAGAAATATATCTATACACAATATATCTACAGAATGTGAACACCAAAGCAAAACTACCAAAGGATACACAGGAAAAGATCAGCATCTCTTTTTTAGGCTCACTATTAACATTAATATTGAATACAAAAGTAGTCCTCTTTTTTAGGAATCAAAGCATTACTATAAGTAGTTAGAAATAACTACTATAAGTAGTTACTTTACAATTTCAAATCTCTTGGGAATAAAAAGGTTGCCATGTATTTTTATAAACCACAGTATTCATCTATGCAGATAAAGGGTTCCTATTTCAATACTACAAAGTATTTCACCAGAGAACCCCCCACAAAAAAAAAAAAAAAACACACCAAGAAAAAAAGGATAATAAAGCTTTTCCGTTATAGAAGTGTAACTGTAATATGTACACTTCTCACATTCTTACTGGAGCCCTGCAGTTCACTGGGAGATCCATGTTCTTCTTTCTTCTATAAAAAACTTCTAGATTTCATCACCAAACTCCCGACTGCTGTTGCCTATCAGCACCGTGCTCAAAAAACATGAAGTCCTTAGGGGGTAAAAGAAAAAAAGCAAACAAAGGAATACTTAATGTGGTTCTTCTTTAAGAGGTCTCCTGGCTGCTTTGCAAGGTTCTGTTTGGTTCTTGCTGCTGCAAGGTTCTTTGCAAGGTGGGGGAGGCTGTTGCCATGCCCCAACACTTGGCTCTCTCGGAATGGGACACCCCAGAGAGAGATGGTGAAAGACCAACATGGAAACTTTTCATTTATCTCTAGCCAAAGCTACGATTCCTTTGCTCAGGATTCCTGCCCTGGCTTTGTTCCACCTGACTCAGTGCCTTCCATTTTACCCCCAACTGGATTCCACTGTAATAATGATTAAGTTTACACGTGGGGGATCCATTTTCTGTGCTTGGAGTCCTGCATTGCTCAGACTCACTAAGGCTGTGCTTGATGCACAAGAACACACCCAGTTAAACAAAGCCTGGGCTGTTGGAGGCTGGGGACACCTTCCCAAACTCCAGGTGCTTCACATGCCCCTTTCCTGCCCCCCTGCAGCCCTGCCAGCACAGCAGCAGTTCTGCAATTGTGCTGATGCAGAAATGCATCCACAGGTAAGTGGAAACATAAGAGTGCTGCACACTGTTTCCAAAGAGCAAAGTGCCCTGCAATGCTGTCATAGCAGAGTCTGAGTGCAGCTGAGAAGTGCTCTAACAGGTTCAATGTGCTTAGCCTCCACATAGCCCCTCCACTGGGGAATTACTCCTCTGAGAGCATTCAGTGCTGCTCAGCTCAGTGCTTCACACACTTCCAAGGAGGGTCAGGATGAACTGGCTGCAGCACTCAGCTGTCCACCAGCTCAGAATCAAACCCTTTACCAGCACAGTTTGAACATGAAGATGAAAAAGATAGCTCCTATTCAAATATTAGGGAACAAGAGACTTACGATAAGGAAGCAAGCTCCGATCATGACAGCTTTCATTCTCACATCCAGGTCCATTGGGAATGCGATTCCAAAGTTATCTGCATCTGTAAAGGCTTCTTTCACAAACCCAGTCCAGTGCTTAGAGATCCTCCCCACAGTACAGGTCTCATCCACAGACTTCACCTGGTTTAATATAAAATTAAAACAACATCATGAAACCTGTCATTCATAGTATTCCCAAATCCAACTCAGGGCAGGTCCATTTGAAAGCTTCAGACTATGTTATGTGAATTAATGTAATTACTGAATAAAAGTGTTTGTACCAAAAGGCAATCAGACTATCAGAAAGTCATTCTTTAGTAGCACAGCAACCACACACACACACTTTCTCCTGGAAGTCTTGTCTTTTAGCCAGGAGAGTGAATTATTTCCTCCTGCCATGTATCAGGAACAAATGAAAATTAAACAGACTACATTATTCTGTTCCAAAGCAGAGATTAGCCCTTTGTCAACATTATGTTTCCTAAAGTTAGGTCCAGTCTTCTGGGTCATGTGAAAGACTAGTCCCCAAAATAAAATCATACTAAATTTGCTTCAATAACTCTTTGCAACATTATTTTAAATATTAAATGGTAAACTAATATATCTACTACTTAATGTGCATTAGTCACTATTAATTTAAAGTGAAAGTTGCAACTCCTCAGTCATTCAACTCTGTATTTTAGGTCTAAATTATCTTAATTTATTAGTTCATTGAATGATTATTAACTTATTTAATAAGCGATTGTAGAAAGTCATTTCACTAAATACCTAATACAGCTGAGAATAACATAATAGATTCAAAAAGACTTTGTTCCTCAATTTTTTAATTAACTAATCTGTGTGCAGCCACAGGGAATTATTCTCACTGATCACAAATGAGTGACTTTAAGATGTAATTTCTAGCATTTCGTCTGTTTTATCTAGAGTAATTTAGATATCTAGAGAAGTGAGTTGATTATACCAGCATTAAAAGATTATGTACTAATTACTTAATATATTACCTGTCAACAGAACTGTAGTTTAAGTTGAGCCACAAACTACTATCAAGCTACTCTCTGAAAACACATCCGTGCAACCGATTTTTAGCATTGCATACCTCAAAATTAACATCATCACAACAGCTGCAGACGACACAGGGGCCGGTAATTTTCAGAATATCCATTCTTTTCTCATCTTGAATGGTGAACTTTGGCAGGCAGGCATGCCAGTTCTGGACAACATAACCAACTGTTGTTCCTGGAGGCGCCTGCACTTCCATCTTGGCAGGAGAGAGAAAAGCTCCAAGTGAGTGTTCATGCTTTGATATGCTCCTGAGACAAAACCCCCAACAGCACACAAAGAAACAAAAACTTATTTTTCCACTGCAACCTGGCCTTTCAATGCATCAGCTGCATGGAATTGTCTGCGAGTGCCTTCAAAAGACTGCACTCAGACTGCAGACCTCAAATGCAAAAGCTGCCTTCAAGAAAAGAGTAAGAGACTCCTCAGACTAGGGAGTACATGAGCTATGCATCTACAGCATGAAGATCAAAGTCCAGTGAAGGAAAGGCAGTAAATGAAGTCATTATAGGGTGCAGCTACTACAAACCCCTGAGTAAGAGTTCTAAGTAGGTTCAGATCTGAAGTTGCAGAAGTTGAATCATCCCAGAATGATGTTATTATTAAAGAACATCATGATCTTGTGAACTGAATTCCACTATAGCTTTCACAGTTGTAAAATGAAAACTCTGGCTATTATTTTATGAAAGCCATTGCCTTACTCTTCCATTCCAAGTCCAGATTTCAGCACTAGCCACAAGTTCCCTGACATGCTGATCAGTCACATTTTCCATCACCGTAATCGGAAATGTCCAGCATGAGTCCAAGCGTTACAGCACCCTCCCTTCTTCCCAGACCAACAATCCCATGTGTAAATCCCACGATCTCTCCACAACATGCAGGCAAAACCCGTTTGTTTCACATCACCTGCTGATTCACCTTAAAACTGCACAGCAGGTCCACCTGAGGGTGAGGGGCAGCAACTCACCTCCTGCAGACAGCAGGGGAAGCAGCAGGAGGAGCAGCGCAGGGGCCTCTGCAGGGTTATCACCTCGCGGCCCAGGTTGTCGATGATGTGGAGGGTGAAGGGCCGCGAGGGGCCACAGCACATCCTGGTGAGGCAGTCGGTGTCCTCTGCTGCAAAGTACACCCTCTGCCCCAGCGCATTCTTCAGCTCGTATTTGTTGTTTGTTTCAAAGCCAGTCAAAACTGAAAAACAGGGAAGGAACTGCAACATTTCTGGGGTGTGCCTGCTCCAAGATCTCTCCCTGCTCCCTCCACAGCTCCCCTTTGGGAAGGTGAGCCTCGCTCCAAGTCCTTCAGAGGCAGCTGCTGGCGGAGGGCAATGGCAGGAAAGGACCTTGAGGCAGAGAAGGCTGATGAAGGAGTTCAGAGAGAAGTTACCATGAACAAGGACATGCAGGAAGAGCACAGAGATTTCCATCAGTCCCCATTCCCACCCCACCACACCTGGACACCTGCTGGCAGAGCAAGCCCCACAGCTATCAGTAACAACATGGGTGATTCTCAGGGAAGAGCTGAACAGATGAGAAGCAAAAGCACTTGTGAATCTGGGGGTGAAGCCAGAGAAGGGCACAAATACATCCAGAGTGAGAAGGCCACTAAAAAGCCTCGCAGTCAAGATTCACAGCAGCACACACTGGAAGCAACAAGAGCCAGGACAGAACTTTTAATTAATTTCTACAACAAATGAAAACTCTCTTTTAAGTTTTATAGAAAGAAAATACAGTAACATTACGTGTCAGCTGAGATGTATGGTCCATTTTATTTCTTCTGTTTGAAAGACACTGATAACGTGACTTTGATGTTCTTAAAGTGAATGGAATGAGGGGAACAGAAGAAAAGCCACTCAGTTTGCTAAAACAGCAGGACTGCCTGTAAACAGGATCAAAGCCACAGGCCAGTCTGTGGAACTAGGTGGGATATGACAGAAAAAGTCTTAAAGCAGGGAAGAGGGGAGAGTAGAAATTGTAGAGAGTAGAAATTGTGAATTAATAACATCAGAAATGTGTGACTTCATCTATAACTAGCTACCAGGATTATTCAGTTTCACTGCTGTGTAGAACCTGCTTAAAATCCTCCTCCCTGTAAATTACTCCTTCCTCTTCTCCATAACTTCTGCAGGAATTGAGACAGGTTACTAGAGACAGGAAAGAGAAAGGTGATGATCCACCTTAAACACACAGCATTAAAGGAAGTTCTTGGGATTATTAGATTTAAATACTTTGTACTTACTCTCAAGAAGTTCGATTTGCTGATGAATTAATATCTGGTCAATCTGTCCATGGTTCAAAAATTAAACAGAATAAATAGTTAACAAGTTGTAGCTAAGAGAAATGTAGTTTTAAGAGCCATTGCTTTTTCATTTCAGAATGAAAATCTGTGGATCAATACACTGCATAGAAGCAGATTATCTATCAATAAAGCTATGGGAGTAGCTCACACCCCATCCTTGTCCTGCCCTCTGCCAGTTCAGCAGAAGAGCTGGAGCTGATGGCAGGAGCTGTACCCAAACTGCTTTGGTCACCAGCATGCAGGACTAACATGCCTGTGCTCCTTTCAGGACTCAGAGACTGGCAGAGATCCAACATCACAGGTCCCAGAGCCTCCAAGCACACCAAAGAAGGAAGTTCTTTGAGGCATTTTAGAGCAGAAGCTCAGCTATTGCTCAGCTCTGAGGGAAATTTAGGGAAAATCAGCCTCTCCTCACCATTGCTAAAAAGTAAAAAAAAAAAAAAAAAAGCAATTTGCAGAACTGGCAACAATACTTCAGTGTTAATCTTGCCAGTGATGAGATGAACTGTATTTTACAGCACAAGGACATATCCTGTAACCTGGAAACAATTTTGCTATTGCATTCTCTATGTTGTGAAACCTGACTAGCACCTCTACTAACAGCATTACGAGGTGGTGTGAAGAAAGCATCATGTAGAAAATTAAGCACCTCTGACATTCTCCAGTTGCCCACATTACAGATATTTACTGAAGGCACCTTGCCAAACCATGTCCCACCTCACAAACAGCAGCCTCAGCAATGGGAAGGATGTAGGATAGTCCTGTGCCCCTCTCCCTTTAGCATCTTCCTTGGACAGGTGCTAGAGGGGTCACGGGCACCTCCTCACTCAGACACACACCTGAGGCTTCACCCAGCAGCCCAAACGCAGCAACCCCACAGCTGCCACACAGCCAGGTGCTTTATTCAGCTTTTCCATGGATGCAGGCTGCTGCCCAGGGGAATTCCCCACCTCTGGAAGGAGGAAAGGTGCAGGTACCTGTGTGAGGTATTCCAGTCCAGGAGGGCAGTTGGGAATAGAAGGAGGGATAGGCATCCAAATCGTCCCCCCATGCATGACGGGCTGATTCTGCACAGGTGGAACAGCAGGTCCGCCTGGGAATCCCGTGTACTGGGCTTGGAAGCCATAGTTCCCTGCACCCGAGACATTGGGCAAGGTAGGAGAGAGAGAGTTATGAAAATTAGATACTGGAAAAGAATTGCCTCACTGATCTTCAAAAGATTAATTAGGTCACTGTTTTGAATTATGGAGATCCTTATACCTTCTATATTTCAGTTATGAATATTGACAACCTTCATGAAGGAAGTTACACTGGACTGGGAGGTTCTAATGCCTCAGAAGAAAAACCCCAAAAATAAATAAACGCAGTATTCTTGAATATAGCAGAAATTTCATTCACATAAAGATACAAAATTCAAAAATTAGGAAAAAAAAAAAAAAAGGCATGTTATTTCTAAGTAGAGAAAACAGAAAGCTTTAAATTCCAAGAAAAGCACTGGTATTTACAAGTTGTCAGTTGAGTAAATGAGTAATTTTAAGACAAAATTTTCCTGAAATTATACCTTCTACTTATGTGATAGTAAATGCCCTTTTACCAAAGATCACCTTTTTTCAAACCAGATGACTGTGACCTAAAAACTGCACTTTCCCACTTGTTAAATGGTTTCTCTGTCAAAACTCAAAAAATGCACAACTCCTTCCCAGAGGGAAGTGCATAGCAAAGGAGGAAAGAGTTCCACGTTTTGTGAATGGATGTCAAGAAAGTCTCCAGTTGGTGCTGGGCAGAAAACAGGAGCTGCCAGGGAGCACTGCAGGGTGTGAGTGCTCAGCAGCTCATCAGCCCAGCAGATGGCAGGGGCAGCACTGCCCATCCCTTATCCCCTGTCACAGCCCTGCCCTCCTCCCACCACCACCCCTGAAGCTGCACAAGTTGATAGTGAAAGTTACAGAACAACAATTGTGGTTTTTTCCCCTCATTTAACACCTTCCTGGTGGGCAGACAGGCTTTCAATCTTACACGGAGGATTTTCTATTTTACTCAGAAGTGAGCATAAAATGCACACAGAGTATTTTCGTGGAGCTGTACAAATAGTTTGAGACACTGACTTGTAGACTTATCTTTAGTCCACATCAGCCCAGCACCAAATTTCACATTATGTTACAATACATGGACTGTTACATGTGAAAGATCAGGCTGTGGCCACAACCAGGCCAGTAAACCGCTTAAAATTCCTAGGTGGCCAGCTCACCCCAGAGAAGAAGCCACCCTTTGGAAATACAAAATCACTTTTATGTCTGAGGCTTTACACATCAACTATCTACTGCTGTTGTGTGCAGTGTGTGCACATACAATCATTTGAAATAAAAATGCTCCCGTGGCCTTCACGGCAGGGGCAGTGAATACTCTTTCCTTGCTGAAGCCAACTGTGCTTACAGACCTCAGGCTGCCTTGTTGCAAAATGCACAAGCTTCAACTTATGAACAGCACAGCACCTTAGGCCAAACATTCTGCATTTTACCTGCAACTTGTGCTTTGAGCCTGATTGTCAGATATTGCACATTGTGAGCTGGGGCTTCAGAAAGCAGCCATTGGAAGAAATAAGAGAAAAGCTGCATTTAGGAGTGCTGCACTCTGAATGTGGAACAGGAAATAAGGAAGGAGAAAAGCAGGTGAGGGAAAGTGTAAAGTGTAACCACGTGCCAAGTACAGCAACAGAGCAAGAAAGGGGAACAGAATACACGGACCAGCAGAACTGCAGGAGGAAAACAACCTTCTTCAGTTCTGGACTTTTAGAGAAAAATAAAATACTGAAAGAACAATCAAAAAATCTGATCACCAGTAAGAAGCTGCCACACATTAATTGCTTTGCATCAGTTAACCTCCCTAGCAGTGAAGTTTGCATCAAAAACGCGTCCCTAGCAAACTCCAGTGACCACAGGAGAATATCTGACTTTTTAAACTCCTACCACTGTTGGCACTGCTCAGCACACATTCAAAAAAGAGAGAAATTACTTTCCAGCAAAGTAGAAATTAAAAGAAACTTCACAGAATGAATATCAATGAAGTAAACTGGAGATGATCACACTTGTACAACCCCCTATTCCCCATGGTTATTTCCCAATAGCACTGCAGGTCTGTCACCAAGCAACCCACCTTGGTAAGTCCCAGGGACAGGCTGAGGGGGGCCATAGGGGACTCCAGGTGCCGTGGCAGGTTGAGGTCCTGGAAGAATGGAACGTACTCTCTGAGCATTGATCTCTTCCTCCTACCCTAGGGTGAAAGACCCCCAACACTGCCTCCTTTTCCAGAGTACACACATGAATTAGGCAGCTGTTTTCTGGACAGCCAAAACTGTACATCAAGCTCATATTTATGAACAGTGTATAAATATATAAAATATAAATATAATATAAATATAATATAAATATAATAAAAATAAATATATTTTATATATATTTTTATATAACATATAAAAATAAATACAAATAAACATCAGTATAACTTAAAGGAGTTCTGGTCCTTAAAGCTCAGCAAAAAGGGCAGGTATTGCCCATGATGAATGGGCATGAATATGTCATGGAATCATTTGGCTCAAAATGAACCTCTTATGATCACCTCGTCCAAGCCCTGCTCAGGCAGGATCAGTTCACTCTGTCTGGACCAGAGGTGCCTTTGTGCACTGATATTTGGAAGGAAGTTTTAAATCCAAGCATTGGCAGGAAACTCTCAAGCTGCCCTCCAGTACAGAACACGGAAACGAGCCACTCCCCTCTATGCAAAACATCTTCCCCCAACTTCTTCGAGTTCAGACTGTACTACTGCCTCACCAGCAGACTGGGAGGACTGTGAATTAAAAAACATTTACCAACTTCAGTTTTTAAGCAGAAATAAATTGAACTTTAAGACTACTCACTTGTTATTTTTATTTCACTTCAGAAATCAAGAACTGAAAATGTAAGCTCTATGTTTTGTAAAATATTCCCATTTAACCCTTTCATACATATTTCATATAATTAGAAGATAAACTAATAGCTAAGCTAATATTGCTTGAACACCTTGGAAGGACCCATGCTATCTTTGATGTTAACAAAAGATGACGTTTTGTTTGTATTTTACTCACCTTGCATCGCCGTGGATTTGCTTACAGTGGTTCTGCAAAAGAACATTTTTATTCCGTGATGTTTTTAATATGTAATTTCACAAAAGAGTTATTCAGAGTTCTCTATTTATTATTGATAAAAGATATTTGACTGTCTAAACCGTATGGGAAAGCTAAAAGGTAAAATAATCTTGAATGTCTCAGCTTCCTTCTAAGCTGTGTCTCCACCACCACGTAAATCTGAATTATCTATGCCTGCAATAATGCTTTGAGTATCCTGAAATCATCCCTAACTCAGAAAAAAAGCATTGGGATGTGCAGGACTCCACTGTGCAGCCATTCAGGAACATCATGCAATCACAGGAACAAATCAGTGCAGTAATTTCAGAGCAGCTGGCTCAGTGTACCGATGCTGGCTACAAAACCTGCTGGCTAAATACTGGAGCAGCCATATCACCATGCCACCCCCCACCCAGTTTTTTAAGCTATTCCACCTCTGAAGTGGTTCTACTGCACAACAGCTCTCCAGTTTCCACCCTCGCAGGATAAAAAAGGCAGGCTGGCACAGGGGAGGGAGAGCTGAGCACAACACCCTGAGTGAAAGGGCCAGCTGCTTGTCTTTTTCCTTCTACTCTTCCACATTGCCAAAGGAATTAAAACAAAAACAAACCAAACAAAAAAAAACCCCAAACGACAAACAAACAAACAAACACACAACCCCCCCCCCCCCCCCCAAAAAAAAAACCCAGAAACACACCACACCAGAAAGAACATTTACTGATAGCAGCACTAACCTTGAGAAATACTTCTTTTAGGGGGGAGATCTAAAAAAGAATGGAACAGGCACTCATTTTAAACAGAATCAAAAACTTTAAAATAAATAAATAAACCTAGTTCCTCTTAAAAAATTATCCAGTTCAATTTAAACTAGGAATGTATCTTGTCTGTTATGGATCTTCTGACTGCTTCAGTTCAAGGAAGATCGTTGTTCAAAGCTGGGAACGAAACTGAAACTGAAAGCAGTTCCTGTTCTCACTCCAGAGTAAAAGCAGATGTCGTGGATGTTTATTGGTTCTGGGATGTCACAGAACTAGCTCATTTCCCAAAATCTGCACAAAACCCTCTGTTTATTAAATTGCTCTTAAAGCCATCCTTTTTTTAGTATTTTTTTTCTTCTGTTTACGGTTATACATCTGTATAAAAACACATCCAAACTACACAACTCAAACCTTGTTTTCACAGTTTGTCCTGTAGAGTGACAAGTTTAATACCATATTAATTACGTTGGCAAAACTACCAGCTTGTAGGAATATCACAAATTAAAGAAGACTAAACAATGTTATTTAAACTAGCATAGTTTATACTGTGAGATGTTCCAGCTACCTGAGCTTCAGTGAAATGCTGAGATTTACAACTAAACTCTTTGGTAAAAGGAAAGACAGAATCATAGGATTTATCTTTAAAAAAGGCTTTATAGTAGTCCAGAATCGCTTCTTGTCCCTACAGTCACACATATATGCCATTATACAATCTAGGATTTAGAAAATGTTGATCTGCTCTCTAGCTAGAAAAGCAACAAAGATTTTACAAAGCTCAGCCCCCATTTCATCAGACATGATGCTAAAGAGAATAGTTAAGATTATTTTTTTAATTAAAATCGTCTCTGTTCTTCTACTGCCCTTTATCTGGACTTCTATTGCCTCCAATTCAGTCATCCCACATTGTCAGTCACGCCCTGCTTTTCATCTGGAAAATTTACAAAGATTGTGCAATAACATTAAACTCTGAAACACCACAGAAATGAGGAACAAAAGCTCACTTTTGTCAACCTTTATATTGCACAATATCTATTTTTCTGCCAGGTTGTCACATGCGGTGAAATTCCGACCTGGTGCAACTTCAGGCAAGCAGCAGCAGTAACAGGAAGGCGAGTCACTCAGAAAACGTGTTCAGAGAATCATGCAACCTCCAGAGCTACAAGGAACTCACTAGGATCATCAACATCCAACTCCTGGCTCTTCCCAAGTCAGCCCCAAGAACCATACCCTGTGCCTGAGAGCATTGTCCAAATGCTTTTTGAGCCCTGCCAGGCCTGATGCTGTGAACACCTCCCTGCTGGTTCCACCTGCCTGGGCCGCACACAGCAATGAACTGATGCCTACATTTATCTATTATTTATTATATTTATATATATTATTATATTTATATTATATTTATATTTATTATTATATTTTATACATATATATATAGCTAGGTTATATTAGTTCTAGTAGCACTTTTAAAATAAGTATAGAGAACAGTCATTGAAACATTACTTACATAGCAGGGAAAAGTGAAGGTTTTTGCATTTAGCTCCCACTAATACAAATGAGAGTGAATGCTATTTCTTTGTAATGGAGTTAAAATTATATAGAATTAAAAAAATAAATAAATAAAGTACTTCGGCAAGTAGGAGTCCGTTACTGAATTAATTTTAGTTCAACAAAAACAGCGGCTGCGTGAATCGCTTGTGCTACACTTGTGACATGCTGCAACATGAATTCACAATACAAATCAGGATTAAGTGTGTTGGAGTGAATAATCTGGCCAGGATGTTCCAGAAGAAGCACTTGTGTATCTTTTTAATACATATTTTTATAAGGCCTTGAGTAATACGATTCAAAATTTGAATTTAGGCTGCCTTTAAGCAGAGGGATGAAACCACCTCCTAAGTTTATCCCTTTGAACCCAAATTTTGCAAGGATTATAAGGGTCCTTCACATTTTATTACACTACCTGAGGTTTTTGCTAATCAAACATGGACCTGAATCCCACAGCTGAGTGCTGAAGGGCAAGAGGTGGTGGGGACCAGACTCACCCCTCCGCTGGGCTAGGGATGTGCCAGGGAGCCTGTGTTGGGAAAAGCTGTCAAGTATTGCCCTTTCCTGACAGATTCCTGTACTAACTCATACCTGTGGGTCCACTGTCCCAAGGGGAGTACAGATGAGATATAAAAATCTCTCTTCTCTGGAGGAAGGGACATACACTGGTTCAACTTTACAAAAGGGAAGACAGAAGCGATTTTGCTGCCAGAAAGGAGGCACGGGGGGAACTGGTGATGCTTCACAGAAAGTGGCTGCCTGATAATGAGCAACCCTTATGAAGTACAGTTCCTGGATGGCCCATGGTGCCCCTGCTGCCCCTGAGCACTGGGATCAGGAAAGGTGGGCACTGCCAGGTGCCCCTCCTGACACTCACAACCTGAGCCCCACAGCGTGGCCTCCAATCTCAACCACTGAGATTGCTGAGAGGAAATAAATGCCAGAAGAACCACCACCAACCCCCCCAAACAGTCTTTATATGCCACGTGCAGCCACTCAGCCGTGGGCTGGCACTCTGGCAGCAGACTCCACCCTTCATTTGCTGTGCTGCTCATGAGAGAAAGGAACCGATACCAACAGGTCTGATTTTTCATACCCTGTCCCTCTATACTATACTATCTAGAACCCATATTGCCAGCCTTCTTCCACACCCAGACACACTCAGCAGGAGTTCCCAGACTTTTTGCCTTTGCTCTCAGCAGTAGCAGTCAATTGCTAGGATAGCCTAGACCCTCTCACCCAGCACCAGCACAACCAATTCCTTACAGAGTAAGGAAACAACATCCCTAGATAGTTCTTTTTTTTTAATGAATGGCAGATTGTCCATGTTCCTTTTTCAATCACTTTCTCATTTTCAGAACTACATTCCACACCCTACTCTGACACACCAGAAGATATGCTTCCAGTAATTCAGAGATGTCATAATTACATCAACCACAGAGCTTCCGCTTTTTACCAGGAAAACAGCACAGTGGCACAACAGGCAGTTTCATTTCTTATCCAGCTCATTAAAATGCTGCCAAGAGCATACTGACATAATCCCCTAAGCACAAACATTACACATGGTTCCATTTAAATACCAAGTCAGGCCCTTTCCAAGGAGGTTTAACATCAAAAAAAAAAGAAAGGCCTAGAAAGCCAAATAGCTGTGAGGCATGCATTTGTGCACCCTGGCCAGCTTTGTGGCATTCCTTCTCATCGTCACATCATATTAGACTAGTCAGCCACCTGATTTCAGCCTTGACTGCTGGAGAAACAGTATACACTTAAAAATCATTCAGCTGATCTAAAGTTAAGAAAATAGTCTTCAGAGAAGGCACAAATGAAACAAGCTGTAAGTTGACTCAAAATACTTTCGTTCTGATGCTGTAGGGCATCCTCTCCCCTTAGACTGGCATCTCTCCCGAAACCCAGGAGTGCAGACACCTGGCAGCCAAAAAATCAGGTCACACCCACTGCTCGCTTCACTGCGGTCAGGAGCACTGCTGCCAGCATCGTCCTGCTGCCGATCACTGCTGCTGATCACTGCTGCCAGCACCCTGCTCCTGCTGCTCCCTCGGGCAGGGCTCGCCCAGCACAGCCTGGCCAGCAACAGCTTCCCTTAAACCAGTCTTTCCAAGCGCGTTACTTAACCAAAGAGAGCTAAATTCCGACTTAACGTGCAATCCCCGACCAGAAAACGCGGTGGTCCTCCTCCTCGCCAGGCCCTGCTGCTCATCAGAGCATCTCCCAGAGGCGCCCCGAAGGAACCACGGGCGATAAGGACGCTGAAAGCCCCAGCAAAAAGCTACCGTTGCGGAGGGCGAGGCGGAGCTCCGGTGCTGTGCTGTGCTGTGCCCGTGCTGTGCCGTTCCTGGGCCGTTCCTGTGCCCGTTCCCCGGTCCCCGGTCCCGGCACAGCCCTGGCTGTGGGGCGGGCGCTGCCGGGGCCGGGCGGGGCGGGGAGCGGGGCCGCTCCAGGAAGGACAGCGAGCCCTGCCCGCCGCGATTGCCACGGCTCACCCAGCCTCGCCCTCGGAGGGATTTACTTGTTTTCCATCTCCGTCAGCATCGATGCCGATCCCCTGCATTTTCAGTTGATAATTCGTTCATTTAATGAATTAATTTTTACCTTTTAGGCACAGAGCATCAGGTTGCACGCAGGTGGTCGGTCACTCCAAGCTGCGTGCCCACCCTTGAAAGGAAAACAAATGATATTCGAAACCATTTTAGCGTGCTTATAAGGCACCATCTCAGGGTGGGTGGGTGGGGGGAATATATGTGGACTTCGTAGTGACAGGAACAAGAGCAAACAATGCTGAATTGTTTGGAAAACAAGGGACTCAGAGAAAGTTGGGTCACGCCCTGATTAACAGCATGGGTGAACTGGTCATTTACCCAGTGACCTCCTGGTGACCAGGCGCAAAGGAAACTGAACTTCATCCAAAGCACACAAATCTGATCCCAGGAATTGGTGCATACCTGAAATCCAGGACTGGGCATTCAATCTGAATCCTTAATATTAAGAAAATGGAAATGAATAACTGCAGGTCACTTTGTGGCTTCACATACTCTTTGTTTTTTTCTTTTACTCCCCCAGAATAAGGTGTCCCTTTCAGTATGGAACTTTCCATAAGCCAAACCAAACCAAGAAAAGAAAACAACAACAAAAACCAACCAACCAAAACCAAACAAAAACCCCCACCACCATTATTCTAGCCCTGCACCGAACTTCAGCTAAACCCCAAACGTGACAAGGATTTTAGGATTTTATTTTGCTGGTTTCCTCAGGTACGGGAGAATCTAATCTAAAGCTGACTAGCATTTTTCCACACATCTGCATTGAGTCCACTAAGAGGATTAATAGCAGACACATGGAAATGGGTTTTAAACATCTTTTAAGAAATAGGTATAGAATTATTTTGACATGGTTGGGAAATTAGAAATACATGGTAGCATCTGATACTACCTTTATTTTTTATGGGAATATAGCATAGTTATATTTAGCTGAGTTCAGACTCACATGCTGAAATTTAGCAAACATGCCTTTCTGACATAGAGATGAATGCTATTCCTTAGATGAGAATATCATTGTCTTATCAAAGAGAACAGAAATAGCAGCATATATCTTCCTCTTCCATTCAGGCATTTATCAGTAGGAAAATACCTATTCACATGCAGAGGCAGAAAAAAAGATGCCATGATGCACACAATACACAGTAAATTATCAGTCTTTCCCATATCAAATAATATTCCACTTCTCTTCTTATCTAACTAGGATCACTGATGCTGTGACTGTCAGTCAGTGCTTTTCTGTTAGATCAGTGGGTTGGAATGCTCAGTATCTTTTTGTTTCCTCCACTGAGTAGACTCAACCAGTTTTGCAGGGAAACGCCTAAAACATTAAGGAAAGAAGTTGGAATTACTTCAAGAGAAATGAGAAAGTGACCTCGCTTCTGGTAATTTAGCCTTTCAGGTTTACGCATGTTTGCCTCAAAAGAAACATTTTTTGTAGATTATTGGCCCCATTTTCTAGGTATGTCACTTACGGTCTAAATGCTCAGAGCATTTCTTTCTATTGCTTAACTTCTGATGCCCTCAATGGCAGCCCCTCAGCTGATGCTCTGGTGTCCAGCACCAGAAATGGGATCAGTTCCTCCCACAGCTTCTCCCACAGAGGTCTCCAGTAGCCTGATGGCTGCACAGAGTTGAGCTGACCAAAGCAGCTTTCACCTTCTGCATAACCCCACCAAAGCAGCGTTTTTCCCTACAGTCTGTGAGAGAGCACTGGAGGCAGTTTACTCAGGGCTGTACATGAGAGCAAACGTCCTTTGTGCTGCTCAAAAACCTGTGTAACCGCATTTAACCTCAGGAAAGGCACTGTTTGTGTTGCTAAAGGAAATAAAAGGAGTGACTGGTGGGTTTGCCTCCTGTGCCAGTGGACCTAATCCCATAGAACACTCCCTTCTCCAGCATTTGAGATCTGGAGAGCAAACCTGGAACAGCAAGCAGTCATGGGAGATGCAAAGATAAGCTGGGAGTAGCTGTTGTCTTAAATATAGAAAAGACGGAGGATGTGAGGTCTGAGGCACAAAATTGAAGGTGCTGCCAGGACATAAATGAAAGGAGGAACAAAGGAAAAAGAAAAAAGGAATAAAGGAAAAGATTTCTACCCCCTGTCCAGGCCAGGAAAGGCTCCTGAGCTGCACTGGGGGGAGCCACAGCCAAGGGGGACATTTTTTCCTGCTGTTTCCCATCCCTCACTTGTGCACACCCTGAAAGGCTGCTGACACTCCAGCCATGCACACAAAGGAATGGAAAAGGCACTGACCAAGTCCAGCACCTCCAGTTTCTGTAAAGTATTGTAAAATACTTCCACCATTGAATGGAAACTTGTGCAGGCATAAGGCAGGGTGGAGTAAATTGGAAGCAGTGTTACCACCTGGGAATAATGGGGAAAAGCAAAACTGAATGTCAAATTAGTCAAATGTCAAATATCAGAAACATTTTGGTGAGTAGAGGAGGAATGGTAGATCCTGACTGCACCAGAGATGGCAATACTGGCTGCTCTGCACTGGTGAAAACCACACTATTTACTGGTGAAAACCACACCATTGCTGGTGAAAACCACACAATTTACACAAAAATGCACTTTCAAATTCTGACTGAAGTGACAATTACCTGATACAATTTTCACAATACTTAGAACTTGCTGGGAGAGTTTTGATTTTAAAAGACTGACCACAAGCCCAAATATTTACATTAAAGAAATCTTATCCAGAATCAATATTTTTTTTCTTTTTCTATTTGTTATATCCAGATTAGTAGTGGTTTTGAAAGCAGATAGGCAAATAATTAAATGTTGCAATAGGCAAAATCTACATTTTAATAAAACATGATGAGTCTAATATCAGACCACCACCAGTGGGACAGACATGATGTACAGGCAGTAAAAGGCAGTTTAAATCCAAGCATTTTAAAAGTGGATAAATTGCTATTACTATTATTATTTCTTTGATGTGGAACTGGGCCAAATGGATTCCATCCTCCTAACAGCTGACAGGCACCTGACACCCCCCAAGTCTCAGTGTAGCTCTGGTTTTGTTTTGGTTATTAGGCCTTCACTATGATAATAAAACACGTCTTCCTGAAGCTGGAGGAGCAGCCAACACATCATCTCTTTGTTAAAGATTTGTAACTGTGGTAACAGGACTGTTCACATACTTGATTTCATTCAACAATGTCAAGTCAGTCATCAGGCCTGCAGTCTAACAAATGAAGGTTGAGTTTTCCTTTTGGGAGGGAAACTGGGTGAAAATGGTTTTAGTACTGTATTATCTTTGTTAATTCAGCACCCAGATGGCACGATTGGACAGTTATGAGGTCCAAACCATACAAAACAGCAGCCCTTATATTTGTACATCCACTAAGCAGCAATACATCCCCTCGGGCTGTCAGTAACAATCGTGATAATCACTTAGAGAGGAACAGCAGCTCCCGCAGTGAGCTGTCAGCCCTCACCATCAGCCTTCCCTCAAGATATTGGAACACAGGGGGAAAACAACAACTAAACAATAACAGAAACAATACCACACATTTGGCTTTGCTACTAAATGTTTTTGTGCCAAAGCAATTTCTTTCTCAGACTAAGAAGGAGGTTAAATAAAGTTTTACTGCTGCCAGTCATGCAAGTTTCTGAATGTCAGCACTGTAGATGAACCACCATAAGCCGCTTTGCAGTCAGAAAACAGGATATGGGGAGAAAAAGAACAACTCAACATAAAGAAATAGGCCATTACCGTTTACAGCATTTAGGATTAACTGTGATACCAAGAGTTTAAAATGCAGCTTGTGTAAATCCTGTTTTCTGCTAAAGGGATATTGGAACTGCAAATAGATATTTACAGGGAACGTTTCCCTAGGCATGATTCTTTTTTTCCTAAAAAAGCGTAATTAATTCCAGCATAATTAATACGACAGACCAAAAAAGTCAGATCAGGACAATTCCACATGGCCCATCCTGGACACATGTCCAGCTCCTGTGTGTTGAAGTTGGCACTCTGAATTCCCAGGCTGCCTAAACTTATCTGCGTTTGGGTTTGTTTGGGTTTTTTAAAGTTTTTTGCAAAGCCAACTTCTCTCATTTAAGCGGCACCAGATCCTACAGCAGCAGTGACGTGCCAGTGGTCCTTGAACACTCCCTCCCTCCAGTCCATTTCCTCACAAACACATTCCATGCATGCGTGGGATTCACTGGCCCAACTCCTCTAGAGCTGATGTTGCTGTGCTGCTGCACAACTGGAATTGTATAAAGCAGTTATGATAGGACACCCAGGCCCCTGAATTGCCATGCCCCCTTTTAAAATGGCCATAAACCAGGGAAGCCTGCCAGCAGCAGCCCATTGCCATGGTGCACAGGGTACCCCTGGCTTGAGGGAAGGAGTCACCTCTGCTCCCTTTGCCCATCTTCCAGAGCCCTCACTCCCCAGCTGCATCTCTGCTGGAGCACAGTAAAGAATATCATGCAGCACCCAGGCCCACATCTGCTGTCACTGAAAAGATTTAGTCTTTTGGACACTAACGCTACGTTTGAATTCAGGGATATGATAAAATACTGCCTTTTAACTTCACTGTTCTTGATGAGGCACTCTTGGCTTGTCCAGGAGCTGCTGATAAAGAAGCAGCTGTAAACGAGGCTGGGTTTGATTGTGCTGTGATATGCACTGGCACTTCTTTTATCAGCATGGAGGCAAACAGAGCAATACCCAAACACAGAACCAGGCTGAGGACAGGATGTTCTTAAAACCGGTGAAGTCCAAGGTAATGTGTTTCATAAGACTCGTCTGATAGGAATGTACTGGAGACATTGAGCTTTCATTAATTAAGAAGACAATTAAGGAGTTGTAAACACAGAAGAAACAAACACTAGATCTGCAAGCGTTTATGAGGTGTATTTACAGCTCAATTAAGAATGAAAATTGAGGAAACCCGGCACCCGACACCGCTTCTCACACAGACAGCCAGGGGATTTGGGGAGGTTTGGAAGCTGGAAAGAAGAAAATACAGGGAAAGGAAAATTGAAAATATTTACATCAGACATAAACCCTGTTCACTTTCAAGACCTAGCCACCAATGTCAGGTACTGTAAACTCTAACCTCATACTGATTACCTGGGATGTGGAGTAATCACACATGAAGAAACTGCTAATCAAAAGCAGTGACTTCATGCTCAGGCCAGGACCACTTCTCAGAAATCCTGAGCACAGCTTTCAGGAGATTCACATTTAGTCCTATTATTTCTTAAATCAAGTTTGCCAGATTTGTTACTCACAGACGAGGAGATTTTTCTCCCTGGTTGCTGTATCGTGGTATTATAAATTGTATTTGCCATCCAAGCTTTGATTCAATTTTTTAGTATAATTGAGCTGCTGGTTGTTACAGATCGAGCAGATGCCCTCTCCTCTGTTCTCCTTTCCCCTTAACCATGTCTCTGCTGGCAAAGCACCAGCAGGATGCTTCCACCCTCCCGGCCAGACTGCAGTTTCCCTTGCAGATGGCACAGGTTTGCCGCTGGAGGACGCTGCACCAACAGCAGCCAGCCCTGCTGAGATGCACAGTGCTCCTGCATTACTGCAGCAGGAGGGTGAGTGACCTGTAGTCCTTCTGATCCTGGTCCTGTCCCCTGCAGCTTCTGCAAGTTGGGTGGGATAAGGTGGCCTACAAAGTCTATACAAGTGGAACCAATGTGCTCCTGAGGCAGGTCTTCAAAACTGAAGTAAAAGTCTTTTTCACACTGGTATTTACAATTATTCAATATGGTTCTCTTTCAGTGACCCTTCCCAGAATTTCAAGGCATGTGACTTCTGCCTAACTAGATCTATATTAGCATTAATCAGCATTTTCTATGGCTATAGAACAAACGTTTTTACACCATTTACTAGTTGTTTTCTCTGAATTAATAATATAAAATGCTTGCTGGTAGAGCTGCCTACAATTACTCTGGACTCATCTGACAAAAGGCTTTAATGTGGTGTTGGAACTCCAAACCCTTCTATGTCAACCAAGACTGCAGTTAAGGTGACACTGCTTGATAAGCAACAGACTGAACAAAGCTATTTACAAAATTTAATTTCTGGGAGAACATGGGAGAAGAGAGGAGTCAGAGCCCTTTTGCACAGTTTGTTGGGGTTTTTTTACTACTTCTGCAGTGATTCATCTCCTTGAGGAAAGGCTTCTATTTCCACTTTTTTATAATTAAGTGATTCATATTAAAAAGTTCACCAAGAAAGCTAACACATAGTTGTAGTAATAAATATATCTATTGTGCCAAGGACATCAATGCTGCATGAGGCATTTTGCATCTCTGCAGATTTTCTTAAAATTTTTTCTCCCTTAATCATTTCTTACCAGGGATATTCCCAAAGTACAAGATAAGAGAACATTACAGCTTGAAGAGATCAGCAGTGCAGTAGATAACCATGACTCCACCAAGCAGGTGCTTATTTTGTGGCAAAGATCTATTACTCTACCAAGTACCTATTTATAAAGACCATATTAGGCTTCACAGCTGATTGAAAGTATTCATTTACACTTGATAAAAATATTTTCTTTTCCTTATGTACTCCTCCACCACCTGCTAGTTCTTTCCTTAGCTCAGGTTACCCTGTGGTTGTGCAAGGATTTGTCTTGGTCAGACTCTTCCTCTTTCCGAGCTCCACAATCATTTACCCTTTCCCAGCCAACAAGGTGAAGGGCCTTGTCCAGGGAAGTGCCAGCTCAGCTAAAACACTGGGTTCAGTGAAACCAGTCAAACACAGCACTGGCAAGAGAGAATTGTGCAAAGACAGCAAGAGCTGAGATAAACCATTTTATGGGACCATTCTGAGTGAGCGGGTCAGTCAGATCATGTACACACCTTTTTATGCCCCAGCCATATAACCACACCTGTCTATGACAGCAGGTACATGCATGGAGGTCAACAGCACACACCCATTAGAGGAGGCAAGTTCATCTGTTGGAAAAACACAAATCAGGGTGAAACACCAGGTCCCACTGGTTGCAACCACTGCAGATAAAAGCGAACAGTTTCATCTGACAGAAGTTTTTGTGGATCACATGCACACACCTTATTTATGTGTCCCACCTGCTGGCACATTTGATGTTGACATATCAGTTGGTGTTCTTCTGCTCTTACTGAACAGAGTCTTTCCCAAAGGCACACCCTGTCTGTTTACACAAATGCTTCTCCCTACAATCGTCCCTAGATTTACTGTCCCTTGGCCTTCATTTAGTACCCTGAAACTTTTACCTCATGTCCCCACGCACTGTTTGCAGTTAATTTGCAAAGCAAATGGCACCTGTTCAACCCCTCCCCTCAGTGGAAAGCACAGAATCACCACACAATGATGAATAGCAGGTGAGCATCCAGGCAGATGGAACACATCTGGTTGTAGCCAGGTGGGGGTCGGTCTCTTCTCCCAGGCAGCTCTCAGTAGGACAAGAGGGCTCGGTCTTAAGCTCTGCCAGGGGAGGTTTAGGTTGGATGTTAGGAAGAAATTCTTTACAGAGAGGGGAATCAGGCATTGGAAAGGGCTGCCCAGGGAGGGGGTGGATTCACCGTCCCTGGAGGTTTTTAAGATGAGACTGGATGTGGCACTGAGTGCCATGGTCTGGGAACCAAGGTGCTGTTGGGTCAAGGGTTGGACATGATGATCTCAGAGGTCTTTTCCAAGCCAGTTGATTCTATGATTTCTTTTCTCAGTCCTGGTTGGTATTTATGTTCATAATCGTGACAGGTGCCTGAAATGATTCCTGATGGTAAAATACAATTTTTCAAGGGTCTAGAAAAAACATCTGGATAGAAAACTAATGCAGTCATTAGCCTTGTCCAAATTTTCCCCAAGCCCAGGGTCAGTTCTCAATACAAAGAGGTATTTCTCAACAGAGCAGTGTCTGCACCAGAAGCTTGTGGGGTTTTTTGTGATTTTGTTGTTGTTGTGTATCGGCTTTTCTAATACAAAACATCAGCAATGTAAATAGAGCACTTACCTAATGTGGCTGGCACAGAGAAAAAGATGTCCTTCAGATGAGCATCTTAAAGTGGAAAAGCACAGCAAGCTCATGAGTCCTGATGAAATTACCTGTGGGTGGATTTTTACTTCAATACTCACCCAGCTGCCAGAATAAAAGCACCATTATAGGGTGCTGGCCTATAGAAACTTAATTAATCATGGAAAATGTGTGGGGTGTGCTTCTGTGTTTTCCAACCTTAGTACCCTAAGTGCCACTTGCACTTAGGGGATGGGGGACTATTCTGCATTTTTTCATAGCTCTACTGTGTTTTGTTGCAAGCCTAATCTCTCAACCTTTACTTTTACTTTACATAAACAAGCAGTAGAAGTATTAAGGTCACTTAAGGAAGTGAGGACTTTCCTCACTTTTATGTGAGAACAGGCGTGTCTCATCAACATCTTTTATGACAGAGTTATTCGAGGAATAAACCTGCAAGGAGCTGGGCTCTAGAAATAAGAGCCCACAAAGTGCTCCCTTAGATAAGCATGGAGATTGCTCAGATGCTTAAAGCTGTTTGCCAGTATTCAGATTTTGGGACCTGTTCTGTGCCAGGTCCCATAAATACAAAGCACTGAACCTGCAGCCTGTGAAAGCACTGAAATTGGGTCTATACAAGATTTCTTCACTTCTTTATTCCTCATGAAGGAGGATATTGAATGAAGAGGATGGATTTAATCCAGGTCATACAGTAAAGTTATTCCAAAATCAAGGCTGAAGGGGGCACAGCCACTGGGCACCCATCATCCTCTGTCCTTCTAACTTCTAACCTTTCTTTTCTAAACATTCATGTGCTTTGGGAAGCATAATACTAACAAATACATAAGAAAGCTGAAAGTTGTATCTGTCCTGGGCTGTCTCTCTCCAAAAAGTAGTTACTATTATGTTTTAAATTATTTTGTTAACTACATTTCAGATGACTGAAGTAATAAAATGCTGACAAGTCATGGATAAGATGCTGTCTTCTGGCAGGTGCTAATAGAGTACTTCAGTAATGATATGGCATTGAGGAAGCTATTCCTAAGAGGGATCAAGTTTAGAAAAACATCCAGGATTCCAGAAAAAAAAAAAAAAATCTTTTCACAGTATAGAGGTAATTTTCCCTAAGGAGCTAAAGTGGGTTTTGCCCTCAAGGGATCCAGTTTTAGGGAAGAAAAAGCACATTTTAAAACCTAAAGTTGATATTTGAATTAAACTAGTATTTATCATTCAAACATAGAACATACCATTCTAATTGAAAAAAATTAGGATGAGGGCCAGGGGGAGGAAATTCCATTTTTTTTTCCCAAACAGCTCCACTTAGGCAACTCTGTTAGGAAATGTGTATTTTGGATCATTTCCAGGTTTGTCTAATCCTAAAACAAGTAACCCAATTGACACAAAATGATTTTTTCAATACACACATCAAAGTCTATGAAGAGTAGTACACTTTTGCATCCAGCAAATTATAAGACAACAAAAAAAAAATCTCAGAACTTACAGGGATGATGCGTCTCTACTCTCTTACGATCATCCCAGGGACAGACCAGCTCCTCCCCAGGTACTGGTGTCATCTGGGTTTGTGGCACTACAGGCGATTTCCATCCCTCTGTCCCAGAAGAGCACACAGTGATAGACTGTCATGACATGGCATGACATGTCATTTTACCCACAGAAAACACCTGCATTTCTAGGGACACCACCAAAAAAGCAACCTCTTTTAGACATGGCACTTTCTGTTTCTGCAGGTGGGGAGTGCCCTGGGGCTGAGGCTTCTCCTTTGTCCACCTGTGGAAGCTGGAGAGATGCTCCAGGTGCAAAAAAATAGGTTTAGTGCTGACCAGAAGAGCTCACTTTGGGGTGGACTGAATTCTGCCCACGCCTCAACCACATCTCCCAAAATAACCACCAATCCAGCTGTAAGCTGCAGACAACAAAGAGAACCCAGCATTGTGTGACACATAAAATAAAATCCTCCAGTTAAGAGCAGAATTCAGTTAGAGGTTAAAGGTATGCTGAACTTTAATCTGCATCCTGGGTACAGTTTATGGTATGTGAAAAGGGAAATATTGCCATAATGGGCTGCTGCTGCCATCTACTGAACACAAGGAATGTGTACTGCACAGATTTACAGTTTGTCTAGTGATTAAGAGGGAGAATATATGCTTGGCTGGATTTAGTAAAATTTCTGTGTCGTTAGAACTATCATGTTTGTTTCTAGATGATAACCAGAACAGGAATTTGCTTTAGAGAATACCTGTGAGCCTTCGGGAGACACTGAGTTCTCCTTTGGAGAGCCACTCCCAGCCCGTGGGGGAACTGGGAAAGGTGAGCATGCACAGCTCCCATAACGGGAAACACATGGCTGTTAACAGGAGTTATTAGTTAGAGCTGCAGGTTATTCAAATCTTAGTCCACATCAGCTCTCCTTTAGTAATGTCACCCAGAACTCCATCCTCTTTGCTGAGGATGAATACTTGCCTCTGTGTCGCAGCTGTGATCAGGAGGAACGACCTTCCAGCTGAAAAAGAACTGGCACTGAATTTCTACCAGAATGCTGATGGGTGGGATGAAAGTCCAGCAGGCTGCTGAGGGAGTTCTAAGGAGAAGGAGCAATCCCAGCCCCAGTGCTTCTTCTATTCAGGGCCTGAGTCTCTTCCTGTGAGTCCCAGAGGCTGCCTCTGAGGGCAACCAGAAGCATTCAAACATACTCGTATACATTCACATTAACAGCAAAAAAAAGGTGTATTAACACAAAAAACAGCAATAAAGTCACCAACTGCAAGAAATCCAGTATTATCATCTGGTTGCAGTTCATTAAAAAAAAAAATATATATGCACGTATTGCTTACCTACAAGGTATTTACATGGACACTCATAGACAAACTCAGCCCTGCAGGGAAATAAAACCCTATTTTGTGTTGACTTCAAAGGAGGTAGGACAGATTTGCTTCAGAGATGTCTTTGGCTTGTTAAGGATCATAAGAAGACTGAAATTGCAGAGGAAAAGGGGATCCTGCTGATCTTACCAGGCTGACAGTTCAGACACACACAGCTCAACAACACTGCACAAACGTGGTTTTGCACAAGACAAGATTATGCTCTACAATAATACTCACTTCTGTCTAAAATGGAAAAGAGATTTAAAGAAAAAAAAATAATACAAAGATCTGGCTCTTTTTCTCAGTCTACATCAGAGTAAGTCAGGAGTGAAAGGGCTGGATTCAAGAGCGTGAAATTAGCGAGAATAGCAAAAACCGTCCTTTATTCCTCTGCAAAACCATAAATTTCCACAGGAGGGAGCTTCTTGCCCACGAAGCTGACAGGGTGTTCCTCCTGGGAAAGGTGGCAGCAATGGTTCCCTGCGAGCTCATACCTTGTGCATCCTGATTGCACTGCTGAGGGTTACAGCGAGAGCCAGTGACGAAATGGTTAACAGATAATGATGATTGTCAGAGCTTGTTAACCACAATTATTTTCAAGACATATGTAAATCTGTATAAATACCCAAGTGTGGTATATAATCTCAAACATACTGTTTAAATCTATAAGCATTCCTGAGTTAATTTCACTATGGGAACGTTAGTTGCAACTTCCTGACTTCACTGTGTTTGAATTCATATCCATGAACATTAATTTAAAATTAGTCTAAATATTTGTTGAGAATTAATCACCTGATAAATTTAGCTCTTTTTCATTTTTATGAATTATTCATTATCTCCTCTCTTTCCGTTGATGTGTTGGTTGTTTGCAAGAATTGAATTACTGGTTCACACTGAAAAAAAAAAAATCCAGCATTTCCAGTGATTTGTAAAATGTTCCCCTTAGAAACTTGACTGGTGATTATGCTGGGTTTACCACCAATATTTTATGGCACTGGTTTGCTTCTTGAAAGACCCACTGGAGTTTTTGAGAAGCATAAGCAAGTTTATACAGCAAATATTTTGCAACAAAAGAAAAAGTTTCTGTTTATGTCTTCCATATATATCATGGATGTTTCAAAAAATGAAGCTTGTATGAGTAAAAACCTGTTGGTGGGAATGTTTGGGAACAGTATGAGACGTTACTGAGGGGATGAACAGTACAACCACTGAACTAGAAAAAGCTCTTTTTGCACAGCCCTATCGTAGAAAATACCTGAGCTTGCCAAAGGAAAAGAATAATTCCGTTCTAGGATGGCCTCAGGCAAGTCTGAATGAAAAATTATCAACCACCAGATATTGTAACAGAGAGCAAACCTTTTAAGGAAGACCTTGAGTGGATGGCAGCAAGAATCTTTACCACTGGGTAGTTCAAAGTGAAGTGCTTTGTGTGCCTCCAGCGTAGAGAGGATCACCTCTCAAATCTTTTATGTGGCCTGCCTTCAGTGGAAATAGAGGAAGCCCAGATTTCCTGAACAGAGCTAACATTCCCAAGTCTAGTGTTGGCAGCCTCATTTCTGGCTGCCACTCATTAAAACAATCTTTGCCATAAAATTAATTTACTTGCCAGCATAACTTCCCTTCTTTCAGCACACTGGAACAGGTAACATCTTGAACTCCCCATCTCATGATGTCCTTGTATTTGTTACTTTCAATATCAGTTTGCTACTATTAATTAAATAGCAAATCAGAAAATTACTTCGAAAATTATAAAGAAGCAGCTCCCCCCCCCGAACACACCCTCGTGGGGGTAGTACCTGGTACCAGCACCTGCAAAACATCAAAGGCTTCTCTAAACACAGACTTTCATCAATGATGCTGCAAGCCTTCACCTAACCTTTCATGATTTCCCATGCAGGAACATCAAAAGAGAAGGAAGAGAACAGCACTGTTCCAAAGCAACAGCGCTCTGTGGGAAAAGTACGTGTTTAGCTCCAACACACATAAAGTGTAAGTGGCAAATTGTTATTTACGGGAGACATATTTTAATAAACATCATCATTAGCTCCCTGTCTTTTCCTATAAGGAACAAGGATTTTTGCAGTTCAAAATCATGTCCAAAGCTCAAGTGATTTCTGGAGGAAAATGAAAAAGAATTAGGAAGTATCTAATGTGTAAGTCTTCAAAGCAAGAGGATCAATTTATGTTCATTTCTACCTCCTGAAACACATTCTGCATATTTCATTGTTTCTGTCATCTTGTTATAATCCATCCAAAGAGTTTTCAAAGAACATTAAGTCCTACAAATAAACAAACTGTGAATTAGAGATGGAAGGCATAAAAATGCAACAATTACTATCAAAAGTCTTACTTGTAGGTTGTTGTTACACAAAGTAATTAGATTAGGCAATCACTTTCCATCACTGCCACTGAGCAACAGGAGTTTTGGGGGGGACAATCCAAAAACCTTAACTGTCATTTCTATCCTAGCAAAAGCAAAATTTTATGAATTGCAGCAATTTTAAGGCAAACACTTTTCAGTGAATAATTTAAATATTTTTTAAATTTTGTTTTATATTTTCTGTAAGTATCACAGATGATTGTGAAACCACTGCATGTTAATATTGACACAACTGTGTTGGCAGAAGAGGTACACAACAAATACCAATTTGTAATTCTAGAAAATGGGCATCTTAACTTCATCTTTACCCCTAGCACTGAGTGTTCTTCTCATAAAATTCTTATCTTCACAAGGGAATTTTTATATCACCTGAAGGTTTTACATTGAACACTTAACAGAACTATTGGACTGGTTTGAAATGACCACTAGAAACAACATAACTTTTTTTTGTTTCATACACTTGTTCAAAACCAGTAAGGGGCTTTAGGGAGTTTTGTAGGTTCGACATGTTGAGATTTGATCCTGCCATATTAAATATTGAATATATTTTGTTTAATAAAGAAAAAATTAAAAAAACTAAAAAAAACCAAAAGCAGACATAAAAATTGAAACGTTTTCAACTAATTTATCTTTTAGGTATCAGGTTTGGCTTTGCACTGCACTTACACCTTTGTAGGATCACAGCTGACACCAATGAGCCTTTGGCCCCAGTCTGCACCCCTCTATAGGTCTGCCTTTTCCCTGTGCATACTTACAATGAGGAAACAAGCACCAATCATTACTGCCTTCATTCTCACATCAAGATCCACAGGGACTTGGATCCCGAAGTTGGCAGTGTTGGTAAAGACGTTGTTTACAAACCCAGACCAGAACTTGGAAATTTTGCCAATCGTTGTCATCTCATTGAGAGCTTTTACCTGCACAAATAAAAAACAGGAGCAGACATAAATGTAAATAAATCAAGTGCACACTGATGACATCTCCACAGAATTAATGACTGTGCCCTGACATGCAGAGTATGCTATAGTTGTCAGGTTCTCCTTTTATTCTTATGGCTGAGATGTTCTATTAGTGTCAAATTTGCCTTTAGGAGTGGCACACAAGAAAGGGTCTCAAGTTTGGAAATCAGCATCTTTAGAGCTGACAGAAAAGTGCAGGAAAGCAAATTTGAAAGTTTATACTTTTGTTCCTCTCTCATAGTGTTGGTCTTGCCCTGTCTCATGTTTCTGGCATGCTCCTCATCACAGTGCCCTGGACCCCTGGCCCCTGAGGGGACAGATCTGTTCTCAGCTACCATCTGCTTGCTTCTCACATTGTACTGACATTTCAGACAGCACCCACTGCAATCTTCTGGTTTGGGTAATGAGTTGATACACCCCAAAGTTCCCTTATGGTTCTCAGCTAAGGCAAAGCACTTTGTTCACATCAGAAAACTCCATTCAAGGTTTCTTCAAGCATCTCCCATTCCCCCTCTCATCTGAGAAATTTATTCAAAACAGTAAAACTCTTAAATTCCTAACACTCATGAGCAAACCTACCTCAAAGTCAACATCTTCAAAACAGCCACAGGTTGCATATGGGCCAATTATTTTTAGTACATCTTCTTTACTTTGATTCTGTATAGTAAACTTCGGCAGAAAAGGGTCCCAGTTCTGTACAACATACCCAGCTGTTGTACCTGGTGGGGACTGAACTTCTAACTAGAAAACAAAAGGAAAAAAAACCCACAACAGCAAAATGTTTCAAACTAATTTCATATTAGTACATTTTTCCTTTATAGTGTACTGTTTATATAATGCCAAAATACTTATTTATTGCATACAGTGATATGTAAGTTTACCAAACAGCGAACTGGATATTGCAAAACAGTCTAGTGGTGTTTTTAAATGTAGAGGAAAATATGAAGCTCAAAAGTGCCACCAGAAGCAAACATCTTTTAAATAAGACTTTATAAAAGCCATACACTGAGAAAGGATTTTGTTATTGTAATCAGCGAGTATCCTATAAGCTTTTTTAATAGCTGTGCTACCAAGGGATCTTTTTTTTTAAAATCCCAATGAAGGGCTGAGAGCATAAGTGTAATATAAAACACTCTCATAAAACAAGAAAGAAGTAAAAAATATGGAGAAAATCTCTGATACTCTATGGGACCTCCACTCTTCACTCCGAGCAGCTCACTTCCATTTTCTGCAGTTTCCCAGAGATATGTGGCCTTGAGGAGGCAGAGCCACAGACCGAAGCATCAGCCTCCTCAGAGAGCTGCTCCCCAGCCACACCCAGACACATCCACGGCCTCCAGGGATTTTCCATCCTTTCCCCTCCTGGACCACAGTGGGTGATGTCTCTCTGTGCCAAGGCAAGCAGTATTTTGGGGTGTTATGTGAATGGGGAGCTGTGTATCATCAGACACAGCAGCTCTATGAGGGATGTAAGGAAAGCGAGGTCCCGTGGAAGGCAGGGGAGGCACACTGGGACCTGGCCTCGTTGATCTAAAGGAAGGTCTGCAGTGCCCCAGCACGAGCAGGGGCTGTGAATTCCTTCCTGCCACCCTGGCAGAGCTGCAGGGGGCTTCATCAACGCTGTGCACATAGGGCAGGACGCTGGAACAAAAAGCATTTGGGCTTCCCTCACCTCCTGCAGGAAGCAGGGGCACCAGCAGCTGCTGCATCTCAAGGGTCTGATCACCCTGATCACCTCCCGGCCCGCGTTATCCGCAATCCTCATGGTGAGCGACCTCAGCGGCGAGCACACCTTACGGTCAAAACACTCGTTCTCTTCTACTGCAAAGTAAACTCTTTGCCCCAAGTGGTTTTTTATCTCGTATCTGCTGGAGGTCTCTGTGCCAAGTATGGCTGATAAAGCAAAACAAGTAGAAGGTTAATTTATTATGATGTCAGTCTATGTATATATGAGTACATGCTCTAAAGACACAGATTTTTAAACAGATTGTTAAAAAGAAAAGTGCTTTGAAATACCAAAACAAAGAAAATATACAGTTATAAAGAAATAATAATGCCAGGTCTGTATTTGGAAGAAATTAGTTCAAAGGCTTTGATTTGCCGTATGCTAAAGTACATATCATAAAATAGAATCCATATCCTGAGTTCTGGTTTAGGCTTTTTCTTACTTTATCATCTGTGAAAAGTAATACTATGAGGCTGCCCTACCTCAGTAACTAAGCTTTCACCCAGTGGGTCATTCAAGAATCAGACCAAAACTGTTCTGAATGGGAGAAAAACATTTTGGAGTGTTTTACCTGCAGAACTTAATACTTGTTCAGTACTTTGAAATTCTGAGAAACCATGTAATTAGAAACTCTTCTGCCTCACTTTCTGTCTTCTGACCTTCATTTCTCTCTTTGCTTTGTTCCTCCTTTGTTAGTTATCGTTAAAGACAATACATTTTTCCATGGATTGGAATGATGGTCAGACTTTAATAACACTGAGGTGGAGGTGTCTGAGGGAAAGAATTTAGGACCGTTGTAGAGGCTATTCCCTGTAATCCTTCTCTTCTCAGTGCTTTGCTGCAGAACATGCATACAGTAAAGTGAGCCCTCCCTCCACCATCACCACATCCCAGTCTGACACGAGGGCACTGAGAGGCTTCACAGTGAGGAAGGGGCAGGACTTGGAAGCCTTTTGGAGACCTCTGTGTACCAGCCCTGGCAAAGAGTGGCAAGGATTGCACCATACCTTCCAGAAGCTCCACTTGCTGATGAATAATTATCCGGTCCAGCTGTTTAGAAAAAAAAAAATAAACAAGATGGTGGGTCTCGGATAGGTCTGGGGCTGCCAGTGGTCACCTGTCTATTTTTATTGCTCCTCTCCCTGTTACTGGGATTTCTTTCCTCCCAGAGGTGCACAGGCTGGGTGCCTGAGGGCTATCTCCATCACACTTTAGAATTCTCTCTGAAATTATGGCCAAAGAATGTGACACTGGGTGCTGTGGCCATGTAATTCACCCACACATTGGGAAAAAAATAATCTTCATGGGGGAATAAGGAAGACAACAGCAACAGAAAGCTGTGTGAGGAGCAGGACCCACTTTTTGCTCCTGTTCCTCCTGCCTGGCAGAGGGGAAGCCCCTCATCCCAAGGCTAAGGTTGGTGCTGGGCACTGTGGCAGTGCAGGAGTGAACAAGGCTGGGTTCAACCTTAAAATGTGCTGGGACCACATCCCAAAGGGCCTCAGGAGCTCTGCATCCTAAATCTGGCAAATGGTCATGCCAGGGTGCCTGAATGAGCAAAACAGCAGCTCTACAAAGAAATCTTACCTGGCTGAAAAATCTTCTTACCCCGTGAGCTGGTTACAAATGCAGGAGAAAAACTGCTTGCCATGAGACCCAGCTTTGCTGTGCTTATCATCCCTCTGACATTATTCTTCTTTAGAGAACAGTTGTTGGTATTATAAAACCAGCAAGACTTAATTTCAGTCTACCTTTCAGTTTTATGTGACTTTTTATGCCCGTTTTATGGGCTAGTATATTAAGGCTTTACCAGCCTTTTCCATAAATTCCTGATGGGCAAACGGTTGGCACAGGGTCCTGCCATTCCTCACAGCTGCAGACAGAAAGCACACAGCGACCTTCTGAGACCAGCATGTCACAGCTCTCCAGTGCCTGCGTATTTTACAATTGATAAATCTTGCCTGCTACGTATTCAAACTGTTGCAGCCATTTGTCACTTCCAGTCATCTCCTGCAGCTAGTTCAGGCTGCAAAGAAAAGCTGGCAAAAAGAGGAACTTCTTCATCCCTTTCATTAATCTCTGAAATGTGCATGCCAGTAATTGAAATAATAAAAAATATTTAGGCTTAAAAATATTCTCCCAAGAATCTCTGCTGTTTGTTTAGGCTTGATGAGAGATGTGAACTCTTGGAGCTCACGGGAAGGGCTCTGCTGATGACAATAGAATAAACAAGTTAAAGATATTAGGGCTATTTTGATATTTTGGTATTGATTTTAATACGGATTTCTTTGCCCCACATAGACTTTCAGAGGGAAAAGAAAATTAATGAGCCTGAACTGTTAAAAGCTTTGAGTGATTTTGGTCTGTGCACTGGTTTATTGTGCACAATGTATAAACAATGTTGAGACAACACAGCAGTACCACTTGTTAGTCTTGTTTTCCCTTTCACTGGTTTCTGCCAGGCAGCTATTCTGATGCATTTTTATTGGGGCACTTGTGGATTAAGGGAATTCTGCACTTGCATTTGAAAGCATCCAAAGCCCTTTGGTTTACAAGGGTCTGGTTCTCTCTCAAGCTCAGATATGTTACAATTCCTTATACACAGCTAATTCTCAGTATTCAGTTCTGTGGGCATTAAATTTACATCTGATCAGTCTAACCAAGCCTATGCTAAGAAGCTTTTTGCAAAATTGGTTAAGCCTGAGTGGTGGCACAACATGAGGCTGAGCCACTCAGGAAATTCTCCTCCAGGGTCTCACTTGTCTATTCCTGCTGGGGGAAAAGGTTCCCTTTACTTTTATGATGGATGCTGAACAATTCTCCACATTATGGCTGTGATCTGGAAGATGATAATGAGGTTTGGGTAACTTTTTTTTTTGGCAGGAAATTATTTAAATAGTGTCACTTCTGTGATAGTTATAGGAAGCATGGTGTCTGTTTGCTGAGGCAGAAGCAGCTTTTTGCCCTTCTCTGGTGCACCTGAAGCAGCTGACTGAATTGCTCTTTCACCTGAACCCCGCATTTGCAGGGTGAAATACTGCTGTCAGGCCTTAAAGAACAGGACAGATATTTTCCTTTCCTCTTATCCAGCACTCTATACTGTGTCCTTGAGTGGCCATTTAGAATGAGATTGTAGGGATCCCTCTGAGATTCACTAAATCTGGATCCTTGTTTCAGAGTCAAACATATATATATATATGCTCTTATAAAGAAATATATTCAGCTTTTTCAAATCTATCCAGCTATCTTCCCCACTCGGGCTGAAGATAACCCCAGAATGTCCTTTCTATTTGATATCCTGTATTAATTCACAAACACTTTCTATATAATCTTTCTTCCAGCAATAGAAATTAAATGTGTCTCTTTCCCACAAGTTGTTTATTCTTCTAGGTACTCAGTCACGGTTCCCTCTCTGGTAGTGTTTTTTTAAGTCTAAAGATGAAACAACTGGAGCCTTCTTTTAAAGCAGGTTCTCTACTCCCCATGCCCTTCCAGTCGCACCTGTCTGTGCCTGTTTCAGTTTGGACCCACCTTTCCCCAACACACACAAGTAGCAGAAGGATACACAGTCTTCTAATGGCATAAAAAAATGCCCATTTCTTCTAGAAACGTCTCCATTTGAGAGTTTCATTACGTGAAAATCTCTGAGTCCACCAGGATAAATTCCAAGTGATTACCCTGGCAGCTGTGAATCCCACATTCATCCTGCAGGCAGCCCTCTCCCTGCTGGTGGGACCTCCTTTCTGCTCCAGTCTATCCTGTCTGAGCCTGCTTCATTAGTCACACAGACAGGATGACTGCAGCATCACACCCCAAAATGCTCTGTGATGCACAGGAACTCGAGCTGGGGGTATCTGCTGACAATCAGCATTGCACACATGCTTCCCACTTCTCAGACTGCAGAGAAAATTAAGAATACTTAGCAAGGGCTGCAGCACAGGCATATGGTTCTGGGGCCCAGAGCAAGCATGAATGAGATCTTCAGTTCTAGTTACAATTCTAAAAGCAACTGGCTTTTCTGCCTTTATATCAGATGTAAATCTTCTATAAAATGGAGCGATAGTTTTTGCTTGCCTGCATTGTTGAGGTAAATCTGAGGTGTAATTCATGTTCCTACAGGAGCCTGGATGTGTAACCTGCCAAGTATTTACTATCGGAATCACTTTTAGACTAAAAAATGCAGCTTCCAGTCTGTAAGCAAATGCTCCTGTAATTGACAACACACATCATTTTGTGCTTGGGCACCTGGAAATGAAAGCCATAACTCCACATGAAAGACTGCTTTTGAAGGGTCTCCAGTTTCATTAGCTATCTAGGTAACAGCTCCAAATATAAAATACACTCAATTTCTGCTTCTATACAAAACTACCAGAACTGTGTGCCTAAAAAATACAGACTTTGAGAGAAGTAAACATTTCCCATCATCACCAAAATGCAAACACAGCAGATATGTGGGCATTAGAATCACGACCTGACTACGCTGGGGGCCTGATTCTGTCCCTGCCCATCCCAGGCAGGGTGTTTGACTCCTCACACAGCAGATATCAGAGTGGCAGAATCCAGCCACAGGTGAAATGCAGACTGGAGTCAGTGGCAAAGTGACCATTTTTACCTTCCTGGTAAAAAAATTCAGGAAGACATGAAACTTCTGCACCAGAGCTGCAGATCATCACAGCTGTGAGCTCCCAGTCCTGAGAGGTTTCACAGGGTGAGAGGAACAGCCACACATTTAGCAGTAGGATGGAGAAGACTTAAGCACCCCCTCTCCTTCCCTCCTTGTGGCCTACTTGTCTGCTCCCATTTCCAAGCATTTCCCTCTCTCAGGAATCAGCACTTTCCTCCCCCTCAGCCCCATGAAGAGTGGGTGCAGGTTTTTAGTCTCCTTGGGAGCTTGGCTCCCCAGCAGAGCAAACCTCTCACCTGCAGAGGCAGGAGGAACGTGCTCAGGAGACCCTGATGTTCCTCAAAGAATGAGATGTGAGGAGGTGACAGTTCCTTCACACACTGCCTGTTTCAGTCTCTTTGAGGCCAGCTGGAGTTTAATAACCATTTCCCTGAGGGTGAGATCTTAAGGAGCTGGAAGGAAACTGGGGGAACAATGAGATGCATAATACTATGACCTAGAAAATGTCCTAGAAGGGAGAAAACAATAGTTTTGGTGCAAAGGAGGCTGCATGCATAACAAATTAATTTCTACAGAAGTGAATGACAGAAATGAAGAAAGAGCTTGTTATTCTTACTCTCCCAATTTCACAGTAATATCAAACAAGGAAAGAGCCTCTACATCTCCACCCACCACAACCTCATCCCTCAAGGTATCAAAGCAGCATATGAGGAAAACATAACAATTCTAACATTTGGAAAGATTCAGTACCTGGTTCAGGTATTCTAGACCAGGTGGCAAGTTATGAGTGTGTGATGTTTGCTTCCAGAGACTCGTTGGTTCAACAGGCTTATTCTGTTCAGGGATGTCGGAAGAACCAGGGAGGCAATCCTTAAAGATGGGGTTGGTTTGTCCTTGAGACTCTACATGGATAAAAAAGGAAAAGAAAATTAGAAATTAACAGGGCCAAAGAGCAGTTAGCTTCCTGGATCAAAGCTGCAACAATAATACCACATGTTGCATGTGACTGTATCAGTACTTTGGTTCAGATCAGAAATCAGGACCCAAAATGAATTTCCTGATGGTCCCACACTTCAAGAGTTCTGATTCACTTTATAAAGCAGCCTTAGAATTTGCAAAGAAGTGGACTGACTGCAGGTGAAGCTAAACCAGGAGATGTCTCTGAGAGCACCTGGTCTGCTCAGCTGGTGAGCACAGAGCCCGTGTGACAAGGCTGGGGCTGGTCACTGGTCTGCACTCACACACACAAGGGCAGCTGGGGGGGTTCAGCCTGGAGGGGCTCAGGGCAGACCTCACCACTCTCTAAAACTCCCGTAGAGGAGGTGTCAGGTGGGTATCAGTAATTTTATCTCATGTGTGACAATACTTCAGCACAATAGGGTTTGCGGTCCTGAAGGAATTTTGGCTCCAAGTCTGAATCTCTCTTTTGCTGCTGTGGGTTTAAATGAGATCCTTTAGCATTATTTGAACTCACTGTGAAAGATTCATCATTTAATAATATTTTGATCTTAATTTGACTTTGCAGCCACTGCTTTCTTTCAAAGTCTGAGACCACAGGAAGAAGTAACCCCTTTGAATTTGTAGCTGGCTTTTAAAAATGTATAACTGGGTAATAAATATTTTATATGCTCTTCTGCATCATTTTACCTCACAGGGTTCTGTTACTGCCGTAACTCTTGTTGTTACATGAAATGCCACGAAGTGGCCCAGTGTTAGTGTTATTCTTGAATAATAAAGAGAAAAAAAGACAACAAATTGCAGTTCTACCTGTCAAATTTTAAGCTATACAAAAATCAAACAGTAAATACATTAACTATTAATGACAATCTGAGCTACTCTGACACTTTGACTATTTTTATGGATGATTCCTATTTAATTTCTAATATAGGAAAACTCAGAAGTTACCGTACAATACAGTGAGTATTCTGTACATGTTCCTAAATGAGGTATATTGTCAAATTTCTCCACTCTAAATGCAGTATTTCACACCATTACTATTTCACTGCTTCTACTAACTGGTACACATCAAAAATATGCAAACCAGACCTCTCTTATATGGCTAAAGAGAACCAAAATAAAACACCCTCACCTATATAGCTAGAGTACAACAATGCTGTAAAACCTGCTTGGTGCTGTGTACCTTTCATGCTCGAAATGCAGAAGGTCTTGAGTATTTTGGGAGCAAAAAAGAGGGGTAAAAATTTGGCAAACATGGAGAGACATTGCTGAAACTCCCTAGGCCAACATCTGCCTCTGCACATCTGAGTATCCAAGCAGCTGCTACCAAAAGCCAGTACATGGCAAAGACAAACCTAGATAGGAGTGATCTGATAAAATCCAGTTACTCTTCAGATATTATTTTCCATACATGGTTAGTAGGACTCTGGCCAGTTTTGAATGTGAAAATCATTTGCTGATGTAGTATTTTCAAAGGGGAAGAGGGAAGAAGTGTGCAAAAACAGGGGTACCTTTTCCTCAGTGCCTACCCTTCCCACGCATTCTGCACCGACAGGTTTAAGCACAAAGATACAAACACTGAATTTTATAACTGAATGCAGATTCTAACGTTTGATAACATATTTTATTCAAATAACACCCTAGTATGGATTTTAGTCTCCTTAGGAGCCTCTTGGATGCTGAAAAATTAGAGGAAGGCAAAACAACTGTGCTTTGACTGATGTGGTTTTAGCCTGAAACACTCATTTCATCAGACTGCTGATTGCTGGAAACGTACAAGACTGTAGTTTTCTGTAAACATGATCTAAAAATACAGACTATAGATGCACTTACCTTGAGAGGCCATGACGCTTCCTGAGTTACTTCTTCAAAGGAAGCCAGGTTAAAAGAAAAGGCTTTTCTTGTTGCAGCAAAGAAAAAAAAGCGCACAGCATGCACAAAACTTCAGAAGGTGCCTGTCTACTTGATATCAGCTCACAGAGAGCGGGAGATGTGTCGCCTTCCTCATGGTGCAGAGCTGCATCGTCTGAGCTGGACAACAGGGGGAGATGCTGCCAGCCAGCCAGGAACACTGATCCATTCCGAGGCGTTTGCACCAATGGAGAGAGGGAAAAGGGCTTTGTGAGCACCAAGAGGCAAAACTTTAATGTACCCGCTGGCTAACTGAGCACAGCAGACCTAAAATTATGCTTTGTCATGTGTGTATTAATTATGAGACTGCAAAAAGTCCATCTTTGTTAATTCAGTATTTATCTTCAGATAAATATCTTCAGACTATCCAGTAAAGACAAAGGAGTTCATGAACCTGTGGATGACCCACCCCTAGAAGTGTTTAAAGCCAGCTTGGATGAAGCTCTGAGGCACCTGATCTCCTGAAAGGTGTCCCTGTCCATGGCAGCGGGGTGGAACTAGATGATCTTTGAGGTCCCTTCCAACCCAGGCCATTCTGGGATTCTGTAATTTCCCTGTTGCTGACCCCAGTAAAAACATTCTCCATGTACAAAGCAGGAAAAGCTGCCCTGGATTTCTCACTGTATTCCATGCTTAGCATCAACCAAGGGATGTCATGTCTAAACCCAGACCCAGAAAAAAGGGAGAGTCACCTTGACTTACCTGCTCATCTTTCTGCCTTGAGTGCCCAAGTGGCCGTGGAGATCATCAGGAGATCTGCAGGCAGAGGGGATGCATGGCTCAGAAATGGCACAGCCTAAGCACACAGCCCAGCAGAGCAGAGGGAGCTGTTGGGGACCATTGTCTGTCCCCTCTGCTATTGCAGGTTCTACTGCTTTGAAATGGTCTGCCAGGAGCAAGGCTGAGCAAATTAAATTCCAGAGTCTACAGTTCAGGAAGATGCTGATGAGGATTCCCTGCAGGAAGATTACAGAATATCCACCTTCAAAAAAAAAAACCCCAAATTATATGGAAGCTGATTTTTATAGACTGCACTAGCAAACGCAAGAGCCTTGGGTCTATTTACAGATTTGGGTATGTGAAGTTTCCCAGGAGTTTATCATTGCCTGCTTGAGAAGTCTCTGGGTGCAGAGGCAGGTGCAGGCCAGCCCAGCAGCCACACCCTGCTGTCCTCACCCCTGCAAACACCCAGAGACATTGGCAACAGAAGACTTTATCAGAAGACTTTATCCAGGCACAGAGGCAGTCATGCTTTGGTGATATTTGGACATCCACAAGCAAAATAAGAACCGAGAACAAACATTTCACAATTTGTGTATTGCTATTTCTAACCAAATCTTAAGGACTTCAGGAAGCAGAGTGGCAGCACCCAAAGGAGAATTCCACCAAGACACTGAGCTTGCTGTCCCTGCCCCTTGAAGAAGACTCTGGGGAAGGATAGCATTGCCTCTACCATTTGGAGTCTGGGCAGTAAAACAGAATATGCTGCCTTCCTCTCTAAGAATGTGCTGGATATCTAGAACACATTCACAGCTGTTAGAAAGATTAAAAAAAAAAAAAAAAAAAAAAAAAAAAAAAAAAAAAAAAAAAGAAAAAAAAAAAAAAGAAAAGAAACTGAGTGTACACACATGTATTCCCTCTAACACATTCTTGCTCCATCCCATGCTGTAAAACTGATAGAAACTGATGGGTAAATCCTCAGAAAGTGCAAATTAGCATGGATCCACTAAAATCAATGAGACTATTCAGATCAGGGCAAGCAGTGCTTGGCTAGAGGAGTTTATACATCCAGAACCTTCCTTTTTACCTTGTAGAAAGATCACATTTTATCTTTTCTATAACTACCACTTCTACAAAAGCTCGGAGATCCATCCCTGCTGAGCTGGTGCACAAACACCACTGCAGTTAATGGTGATCACATGAAATACTGCAGCCTGGAGGATACCTATCCATGGACTAAGACATCATCGTCCCTAACACAGAACTGAAACGCTGACTTTCCCAGGAAAGCACATCATAATAGTCAACCAAGTGGATCAAGAGAGCAAAAATGTCATCTGGCTCAGCACAGGTGCTGTTTCTCTGGAGCCTAATCCCTCTGCCATTTTCATTCAGGCATCACAGCCAGAGTGTGGCAATGGTTTCACAAAATACACCTTGACAAGAGGAAAACAGGAGACAGCAACAAATCTCAAAGTATTAGGAAAAGCTGTTTGTTTGATTTCTTGTCCTGCTCCCTGCTGCTGGGAGAACTGTTCCATGAGCCCGGAGCAAGACACTCGCCCTCATACTCAGCAGGAAAAGACAACACTCCCTTTCCCCACTGTATCACCATCAGCTCCCTCAGGGGAGCAGAAACTGCCTCTGCTCTTGTCCCCACGGTCTCGACAAGTTCAGGTAAGAACTCAGCTCCTCCCCACCTGCCCTTCCTGAGCTCCAAGCAGCCAAGTGTTAAGAGCAGGGTCAGAGCAGCACGAAGGCATCATGAGATGCACCCCAACCTCACCAAAAGCAATGCCTGAGCTTCCCTGCTGCTAAGAGGGATCATGGCTAATCACTGTTTCCCTTTTAAATTCCCTTTCCTCAAAATACTAGTTGTGACCAGCATTAAAATGCATTGCTATCGTCAGTTTTTTAAATAGGAAATGATATAGCCCTTTTCTTCCCTTTCCTTTAGCACAGGGAGAAATGCTGAGCGTGAGCATGAGTACCAGACCGTGACCCTGAGCAATAACGAGCCCCAAGTTACGTGTTTTTACGCAGTATTGCTCTCTGCAATGGGGGTGGGGGGAAGGGAAATAATTTTCCTAAATCAGCCTCTGTTTCGTATTGTTCTCACCTTGACCTTTGGTTGGCGAGGCGTCTCGCTTCAGCTGGTGTCCGTGGGAGCTCCTCCCCTGCAAGGATGTCTGCATTCCCGCTGGAATTCCGCAGGCAGGTCCCGGCTGAGGGGATGGATCGCAGCTCGGAGCAAAACTGCGGGACTGCCCTCCCTGCCGGCCCTGGGTTGGCATCGCCATCAGAGGCTGCTGCACGAGGTGCCTGCTGGGCACGGGATGACAGAAAAAAGGCAATATTTAAAATAACAAACTCTCCACCGATCTGAGCTTTATTTTGCACAGGAGAAACAGGATTAAAATAGCAGTCTTAAAGTGACTGTGCAAGGGAAAATCAAGGAGGGAACCTTTCGAGCACTTGTGTTTAGAGATGGTACATGGTACTGAATATGGATCAGAAATTTTAATGCCCCCCCCCCCCCCGAAAGTATTTATAGGGATGAGAGACTATAGATGTCAGCAATCAACTGTAATTGAAATAAACTCACAAACCAGCTTCCACACCGAATTCTGGCACAGGGGTTGGACAAGGTTTTGGGGGGGTCAGGGGCTGGTTGTCTGTCTGGTTGCTGCTTTTTGTTGTGGAACTGGTTTTTTGTTTTGTCAGAGTATTTTTTTTTTGGGGGGGGGGGTCTATTGCATTGGGGTTTTGTTTGGGGTTTTTAAAATCAACTGTGAAATCTTGTTCTTATGAAAAATACAGCCTTCGAGGGGCAGACCATGTGATTTAAGCAAAAAATAAGGCCAGAAAGGAATAGCATAGAAGACCTGAATGTAAAACCTGTATCAAAAACTCCTTGCTGGTCCTGAAGAAATTTTGAAACTGGTCTTACGCTTCTGAGTGAATTTGCCCTAACTCATGAACACTCTGAGGAAATCTTTTTACATCTCTCCTGAAGATCTGTTCTGCTCCAGATAAAAATCCTTTAGTATTAATTGTGTCTGAGTGTCATAAAGAATAACTTTACAGCTCTCTGGCAAGAGCACACGTACAGGAGGTACAAAGTTTACTTGATTTAACTGTGTATTGGAAGCAAAGAGATTTTATGCTTCTTTTCTGCTTACTTTAGTAAACTGAGATTAATCTATTTTCAGAAGCTGAAATGAACTTATTATTTTTATTTTTGCTTGAAACCATCTGCCAAGTTCAACTGAAATTCACAAACCATGTGAACTTCTGTTTGCTGATTAAACACAGACTCAACAGTAACAAACCAGCATCTTGCCTTTCCTTATGTGTAACCAAATCCCACTGAACACTTTGCAGGTTGAAAGCAAACAAGAGACATTCTTCCTGAAAAGCTGTAAGCTTTCACATGACTAACCAAACTGCAACTGCCCAGCAGTCCCTAACAACTAGATCTGCTTGTCTCTAATTAAATTTTATCCATTTAAGCCTGTGATAAAATGGGATAAAGTACTCAATATACACTGGTATATTAATTAATGAGATTATTTCCATCTTCTAGTACACTGAATGACAGAAGTCTTGGACACAAATTGCAATTAACACCCTTGGTGACGATGGAGAACTTCTTTTCTGGCTTTGAAAATTTAGCAAGTAAAATTAGAATAGTGCTTTGCTGTAGAAGAAAAACTAGTACTTCTCTCATACCTCTCCTTTTCCCTTTCTCCACAATGAAACATCAAAATTGGAAGAGCCCTGGCTCTGTGCACATTGGCCAGCAGCACAAGAGCAGCAGAGCTGCAGAGGGTGAAGACAAGCCCCAGGGACTCAGCATGCTCAGTGTTCTTCTGCTCTGGCTCTCCTGGGCTCTGCAGTCCAACCCCACGGCAGCTGCTGGGGTGTGACTGGATCGTGTCCCACCCAGCAGGGATCAGTCTGCACACTCCAGAAGAACTGATTCACATCTACACTCAGGCACAGCAAGTGGGGATGACCAGGAGATTCCCTTAAAACCCTCTGTACAAACTAACCCACTGACACGGCCAGACACAGCTGACCCCACCGTATCTGCCGTCAGGAACACCTTCCATCCACGAGAGGCATTTCATTTGAGGTGCAGGACATTTCTGACAATCAGTCTGTCCAGGGGTTGAGCTCTGATAGCTCCATGTCTGTAAAACACAAGGCAATGTTACCAAGTTACTCCAGGAGGCTGCTGGAGTGCCTGTTCACAGGGTAATCCTGTGCAGGTGAACAGTTCTGTGCTCATCCAGGGCACAGGGGTGATGAGTCCTGACACTACCACGAGGGCTGCAGCTATTCCAACAGTATTATTTGATCTTCTCCACATTTTCAGAAAGTCACTATTCAGTATTCTAACTCTAAATTCAAACTAAATAAAACATTTTTCACTTTTTGAGGAAAGGAAAAAAAAGAGAAGTGGATAAGACATCTAGAAGATTTAATGACATAATGGTAACTCTATTAGGACATGAAAATTAATTTCAGTTTCCCTGAGGTATCTTATTTTAATTAACAAATCCATGATCCTGCTCTATTAATTAGCATACTGAAAGAATAATAAGTTTTAGATGAGCTTAGTTCCAATAAAGCTTTTCATCCCCTAAAAAAATAATAAAAGGAATTAAGAATCTCAATCCAATTTGTTGTCTACATTTAGTACCAACGTTTTGAAATTCTACCCAATGGTACAGCATAACTATTGGTAAATTCTTTTAATTTGAAAATATTTTGGTTTTGCACTCATTGTATTTAAGACATTCTACTTATTGAAGGGGTGGCAGTGGCCCACTAAGAAAAGGATTCCAGGTAATTTTATTTTTCATATTTTTTTTTTACTGATAACCAATAGGGATAACATATGGAATTTTTTTAAACACTTATCTACTGCTGATTTTCAAAAAAAAACCCCATACAATAACAGTTATCCATCAGCATCTCAACTGGGTCAAATAACATTCTAGGAACTTATCTGGGACACCAAGCTGCACAGCAGGTGCTTTGTGCCTCAGTTTGCCTGGACCATTCAGTGGTTGCTGAGTGGCCACTACACTGCTGGTCCAATCTCACATTTTTATAGATATGTTAATGCTTTAGTCTGCTCAGAGCAGATCTGGAAACCTGACTCTTTTTTTCCCAAATTTGTTTTATGTTCCTCTCTTCCTGTATCACAGGTCACTTCCTGGCAAAAAAAAAATCACAGCAAATTTTTGCATTTGTTTTGATTCCAGAAGCAACAAATTTGTACCTTTGATTCCTGCAAAGCACTTAGCAGGATTTGCTGTTATACAGAGTAAAAGAAGAGAAGGAAACATTAGCAAACCACCAATGGCTTAGGTTAGCAAAAAAAGCTAAGGGGAAAATTTCAGCATAGGTGAAAATGGATAGATGCTCATAACTTCAGAACTGTTTGTCCTGTACAGACAGCTTGCTTCTTTGACCTGGCACCATCTGTAAAGCAAACGAGAGCAAAAGTGAACACTAGGAGGTTGCATGTGCACAATTTTTCTAATTAGTATCCCTTGACAGCATTTTGCTTATGTATTTCAGATTACCAGGTTGGATGTTTTCAATGCTTTGCTGAAGAACAAAAGCCAGAACAGTTATGATGTTACAGAAAAACAACCAGCATTAATCGAATTTGTAGAAAGAGCTGAGCAGCTTAAAAATATGGGTTGTGATGGAGAATGTCTGCCAGCTTCATCACTGCACAGTCTCCCATCAGTCAGGGAGACTGCAATGGCAGGAACTGCTCTGGACCCAGAACAAGAGGCTCTTATGGTTTAAGTTGGTCCTGCTGTCTCCTTATCTCAGCTCCCTCAGGTTTGATCAGCACTGCTGTACATCCCATGAGATCCCCCAGTGACACCCTGGTGCTCCATTGCCTCTGATGTATGCAGGAAAATGATGGATATTCTCTGTAAGGATACTGAGAGCATGGACAGTTCACTGTCATAGACAACAACTTCTTGCAAGAATATCTAAATATTCACCTTTTTTTCCTTTTTTTTTTTTTTAAATTTATTTCATCCCTTTTCATCTCCACGTGGTCCATCAAGGAAGCCTAATTAGCATGTCCCTCTCCTATCTCTGTTTTTATCTCAGACATCTCATAGCAATCATCCTCTGTGTTTATTTCTAACCATTTATGTCCCAGGCATGTTAAAGAAGGATGTTTCTCAGCACAATTATTAACATGCTATCACTTTATCGTGTACCTTAAGGTTTTGTAACATGTTTGGTAGTTTACTCAAAAGAAATACAGAAGTTAAAAGAAACTTCCCCTCCCTCCCCCCCAAGAAAATAGAGTGGTCTGTTCAGACATTCATTGCTCTAATAATTTATTTTCTGAGAAGAACCTTAATCATGGAAGCAGTGAACATTCTTATTTCATACTTAATGTTTCTTAATTAGTGTTTCAACATCTCAGGATTTATATTTTTGCTGCAGTGGGGATTGGCACAGTTAGAACCATTCATGTAAAAGAAAAAAGCAGTTTTTCCTTAATGAGAATACTAAATTAATGCTTAATAATAGACTTAAATAATAGCATCTTAATTAGATTGCCAGCTTTCACACTCATTGTTATCAGGTAAAAATACAGAACTTCAAGTTTCAGAATTATTCAAAAGAACGAGAAGTTAAAAAAAGAACCCCCATCCTGCTAAGTACACACACCATTTTCATGTGGCAATTATACTATTTTACTCTAATACTTACAGTTTGAATACAGTAGACAGACAGGGAAAGACTCAGTATACCAAAACCGAAAAACATAATTAATTATAACAGCAAGAAATGAGAATAATTACATATTGGATGAAATTCTGCTCTCACTTACTCCACCATAAGAGTTTATTCTGGTGACTAGTATGTGAATGTGCCCTCTTTTATATATATATGTGTGTGTATATATATATATTTATCCAAAGAACTATACATTTTATAGACTGCAGCATTTGGTTAATGGTTACTAAATCTGGCATTTACAGAGACGTTAGGAAAGATGGTATTTATTTGCAATTTTATTTCCCTCACAGTGAAACATGGAATCCATACAGCTGTACAATGAAGATGATTAGAATTGCCAGAAATGAAGGCCTCCTGGGAAAAAAAAATATCAATAGCAGAGTTTAACTACATGAACCATAATTGCATTATTAGCTCTGCTGTGCTCTACCACAGGAAAGCTAATGACATGATTCTGAAGAAGCTTTATAGATTATGGAAAACTATATAACCTCTTGCTCTCCCATTGACAACACAACTCATTTGAGATCCCTGCCATTAAGGGAAGGGAAACTGCCTCATTTTTCACAAACCTTGTGATTATGTCTTTTCAGGGATTTTAAATATTAACTGTATATATGCCCATGGACCAGCAGCTGGAATA